>NW_017731376.1:1211623-1231286 GCF_001890085.2 Hipposideros armiger | reverse complement strand
TTGATTGATCTTTGTTCTTTATATAAATAAATGACCTTTGAAAAACATAGACAAAATACGTCATGACTTTTCTGACAACCCAATAAAATAGGTAGGCACATTGTGCAGGACACACTAATGAGACTCAGCCCAGGACACTTCCTAGCACCACGGACTTGCATCTCGCTGGCTCCTCTCTTTCCGCTCTGGTTGCTTGGCTAGGACATAAGCCTGGAGCTGCTGCTGCCCAAAGTGATACTCCTTGATAAGAACTTCCCAGAGAGCAAAGCTGACACAGAGGAAAGGAGAGCCAAGAGATAGTTAGACACAGAGTCCTACTATCCCTCAAGCCTCTGTGACCAGCTATGCTTGAAGCTGCTGCGTCTGACCTCCCAGTTACCTGTGCCAATAAAGTCATTTGCAGCTTAAATCCATTTGAATGATTTCAGTCATTTGCAACCAAAGACTCTTGACTAATTTTATTGTTTAAATAAAATAAGTGTAAATTTCCCCCAATAATTCTGCTTTAACAAACATTTATAGTACCTCTATGTTAATGTCCAAATGGAAAAAAACTTGGTCTTGTTTTTATACCTGCCCCCTTCCTCAAACACACACACTAAGGAAAAATGGGGTAAATATATCAAAGATTTGATTCATGTTGGTTTCTTTCTCTTTAGATAAAATGGCCTTTTTAGGATTTGATGAGTGATAAAACATACTTGGATATATTTCTTGGTATTTTTTACTTTATCCAGGTTTACTCTTGAATATAACTGAGAAATATTTTGTTGTTTCCTGTGTCCAAGTGTTTGGAGGTCAGTATAAGGTTAACTGCATTTATTTGTTCTTTTTAACATGTGTGGCTTCCTCTCCTCAGGTTTGACCTTTCAATCTCTTTCCTACATCTGACTATTCCAGGTTACATGCTGGGGTGTAAACGCATATTTACTAGCAGAGTATTATAATTTCAGGCTGACTTGCACCTGTCTCCTGTAAGAATTTATAAGCTCTATCAAGTAACAATAGCACTCTACTTTATTGTTTCATATTTTAGCTTGCAAGGGCCTAGTTTAAACTCTTCTTTCTCTTCTAATCATAAATTAGATCATGCTATACCAATCCTAAGAGCAACTGTTTTATTGAAAGAGATCACTATCACAAATTTAAATCTAAACTGCTTTGGAGAAAATAGTTCATGAAAGGTACTGTACTTGACTGTATCACAAATTTAGTTGTTGAGTTGTGTTTCTGCATAAATTTCAACCTGACTGAAACATACATGAGCGCCCTGTGGACACTATAGACATAAGCAGTGTCATCTGTTCTCACTGTGACAAAAGACCGCAGACCAGTGGCTTATAAACAACACATTTATTTCTCTCAGTTCTGGAGGCTGGAAAGTCTACGATCAAGGTGTCAGCATGGCCACCTGCTGAGGGCCATCTTTCTGGTTTATAGATGGCACCTTCTCCCTATGCCTCCCCCCACCCATGGTGGAAGAGGCTAGAGGTCTCTGTGGGGTCTCTTTTATGAGACACAAATCCCATACATGGGGGTTCCACCCTTATGACTTAGTCACCTTCCAAAGACCTCACCTCCAAACATCATCAACTTTGGGAGTTAGGATTCAAGATAGGAATGGGGGGGGGCGCATAAACATTTAGAACATAGCAGGCACTATGACACGTTGGTTTGGAGAGTAGAAGCTTTGCCTCTGATGTTCCACAATGCTTTCCTTTCTTCTAGTTTTTCCCTTAAAAACATTAACTTTGTGTTTTTATTGGGCATAATGTTAATGTGTCTTTTCATATCATCTTAAAATGTGTTCCTATAATTCCTAAATAAAAACTTACTCTTAAATATTTAAATTCTTATTCTACAACTCTGCTTTAGTGAATTTTATTTACTAAAATATCTACATGGAAAGATTTCCAAGTGACTATCTGGAAGTCATATCCAATAAGTTAACCAAGAATACAGCTTTTAACTAACAAGTGAAGACCTGTGATGTAGGATTCTATGCATCTTATGTTGCTAGATTACACCACCTAGAAGGGGGGGAAAAATCTAAAAATGGGGAAGATTTCTCACTACTACAACATAGTAATACAACATCTGGGCTTCTGACTGGCTGTTTTGAAATGAACCCATGGGTTTCTCAGAACCCTACCGCACAAAAACTCAGACCAGGGCCGGCCGAGTGGCACGATGGTTAAGAGCTGGCTTGGGACACCAGAGGACCCTGGTTCAGGTCCCACATATGAGCGCCAGTGACACCGCCCTCTACAGCTAAGATGCTGAACAACAGCTCAACCTGGAGCTGGGCTGCCTTGAGTTGCTGGTGATGGCATAGACTGCAGCCCCTGTGGCAGTGGGTTGCCATGGGCTACCGTGTGTAGCCAGCAGCCAGCATGAGCGGCCAGCCGCAGTGAGCGGCCGTCCAGAAGCCAGCAACTGAACTGCCTTGCCTGGGAAGAGCACAATAATACCAACAGTGAAGCGACGTCCTCCACAACTAGACTGAAGAACAAAAGGACAGCAACTTGTCTGTTCCCCTTCCCCCAATTCCCTAGCACTGTTCCCATCCCCCCAATTCCCCAATAAAAATCTTTAAAAAACAACACAAAAAAAACCTCAGACCAATGTGACCTACTTAGTATTCTGGACATCCAGGGAGAAAAGGATTAAGGGTGAGGGAAAGGCTGGGTAGAAGGGAAGTGGAAAGGAGGAGGAGAGAAAGGGAACTGTATTTAACTGGTGCATTTTACCTTCTTTAGGGTAGATAATTAGTATCCCTGAGCTTGTAAATAACAGGATAATATTCTCTGACTGAAATTAGGAACTTGTTTTTATGTTAGGAATTTATAATTTCCTGATTGCTATTGATATTTATTGCAGGCGGAAAGAGCAGATGTGCTTTTAAATTAGATTTTCCTGTTATAAACAAATGAATGTCTTGAGTTCAATCCAATTTTTTCTTAGTTCCTCATTGTATGAAATTATTTTAAATTTGTTTACTGAAAGACGTATGCACAATTGGCTTCTCTGTGATTAAATATCTCATAACTTTCATTTTTAATATCTCACTCATAAAGTTGGTTATTTAAAAAAATAAATGAAGGCAAATGATTGTAAACAGTGAAATTATTGAAGTATTTATAAATAAATATTTAATGTATTTCCTTGTGGATGAAAAAGTGGTTCTATGGAAAGTAACCTCACAGGGTTACCAGGTCATAAATTACTAACTGGGTAGGTCATGGTGGTTTAGACATTTCTCAGATCAACATCCTCTGAAATAGGTAATTTCTGAGACAGACACACACATTTATGAGCATAACCTAGGCACCATGTATGAAGTTTATGGAATAATTTTTCCAAAATAGTTCATATATTTTTTTTGTTTACATATTGCTGCTTAACAAACTACTTGAAAATTTAGTGGCTAAAAACAACCATTTCATTATGCCTCCCAGTTCTGTGGATTGGGATGTGGCCATGGCCTGTTTATGCCACTATTAGGCCCGGGATGTCCAGGATGGCTTCTTCATTCACACATCTGCCACTTCAGCTAGAATTGATTGACAATAACGGTGTCTGGCTGAAACAGTGCTACTGGGGTCAGATATTTGGGGCTTTGGCTTTTCCTGTAGGTTCTTCCTTGTCTTTTCCATGTAGTATCAGAGCCTCTCTGTGTCCACGTGGCTTCTTCATGCAATTCTTTTGGCAAGGTAGCCAGGCTTCTTAAGTTGTCAGGCTTAAGCCTAGAACTGATGTCCCTTCTGTCACATGCTGCTGGCTCAAGTAAGTCACAGGGTCAGCCAGGATTCAGTGTGGAAAGGACTATACAAGGGTGTGAATGCCAGGAGGGGTGGTTCATCAGGGGAGAAGGGTTCCTGGTGGAGACTAACTATTGCAGTGCACAAGTGGCCTTGACATCACTGCCTTGATCCTCAAGTGTAAAATCCAGTTTCTCAGGATGCATCTTTTGTGTAATCTGAGGCTTAAAAAATGCTTTTCAGAAAAAGAGCACCCGATTTAATAAATTTGGGATTGCAGTATAAAAGCCTGTTTACTTTGTTTAACCTCCCAAACATTTAAGTGTATGTAGAACTGTGCCTGGCATTTCCTTTACAAATATTTGTTGAATGAGATTTATCACAGGACCATTTTTCACAAAACACCATGAACATTACCAAAAAATTGATGTTTCCAGTGAAAGGAACTTTGGGAAAAACAGGTCTATTATGTAAGAGGAGTATGCGATCTGAATTTCTTCCTGACTTACAAATCCCATCTAGGTGCTCCCTAATGAATTAATTGTTGTACCTTAGACTACATGACCCTATCTCTTGGTCACAAGTGACTAGACTCCAGATGGTCACCTGACCTAAAGGCAGCTATCTAAGGGTGGCCAGCAACTTAGAAGATATCCTGGCACGAGAGCTTTTACTAAGGGGAGCCTAAACTGTATTGTGATAGGCAGACCAGATTAGATCTTGTCAGTTGGGTTGTTTGAACGTGACAAAACCAGTCAGTTAGGTGGTAGGGGTAGAAGCAGTAGAAGCAGAAACAGAGAATAAGTGAGTTTCCATTCTGTGGAGCCCTAGCTGCTATTTCTTCATTACCCTGGTGTGTGGCTGCTGAAAACACTTCCTCTTACCCTTTCTTCCCCCATCTTTAGAATAAAACCCCATTAACTGAGGCAGTCTGTCTATGTCTCTATTTCTTACTATCTGAAAGAGTCTAATTAATACATGACATCAGGAAAAGAGGCCTGAGCTCTCATATTCAGATTGAGAAAACACTCTATTCAGTTGTCTAGTCAGAGGAGAAGTGCTGCTATGACACGTCCCTTCACAAGCATGCACACTCAGTGGGAATTCCTCCTAGGGCACCCAACAATAGGTAGGCCAGGGTAGAGTAGGCTGGCAAACCAGCTGCTCAAGGGAAAGACAGACTGTTGTGGAAAAGTTCCATGAAGTTTTGGAAAACTTCATACATGGTGCCTAAATTATACTTATAAATGCATGTTCTTGATTCAACTAAATCCCCCTGGTGGAGAAGATATACTTTTATATAACTTCATACATCTTTTGCACATATGCAAAATGTGGAAAAAAAGGAACTGCCTTGAATGTAAGGGTTATTTTCACTACAGACTGACTTCTGAAAAGTCCCAGGGATATGGAATAGGAAGAAGGAAATTTTCCTGAATCTCCAGTAATTCCTTCCAGAAGGAAATCAAATCTCCCTGCCTGCTTCCAAGTCATCCCACCAGTTTCTCAGTTGGTGGGGATTTAACAACAGGGAGTGTGGAGGGTAAATGAGATTCTAGTGACCACTTACCTCTGGCTTGTGAGGTAGGTTTTCAATTCTGAACTTCTAACACAGATGCTCCAATATTACCTAGGTAAGTAACTTACAATATTATCAAGCTTATTTACATAACTATTACCATCTTACTGAGAATACCTGTGTACCTGAAGGATTAAAATATGCTTTGCTCTGGGTTTCCTAATTTTTATAGCTCCTTGGTTTAGCTTACACTATTTAATTTGCACTTTTCAGTTTTGATGAATTTTGGAATATCTGTTAAATTATGATGGAAGAGTACCTCAGTGCCTAAGTTTACTTAGTTATAGATACCTAGGAATGCCCATTTATTATTTAGAGCAGTAGCTCTCAAAGTATGGTCCTCTCTCATTAATGGCCTTGCCTCATACTTAAATGAGAAAATAAAAGCCCTCAGTGGAAATTTCCTGATCCTCCCACCACCTGTACACATCATTTGGCATCTGTACCCATGTGCTTTTACTTTATTTTGCAAGAATTACCCACCTCCCATCAAAGGCCCATCTTCACTTGTGCTCTGGATTCCAACCCTCAAAGACCTCCATTCATCTATTACCCTCCGGCTCCCTGTTGGATCATTCTCATCAGCATGTGATTTGCTTGAGCCCCTCCTTTCTTTTTAAAATATCCTATTTTCAGGCCCTCTGCCCATTTTTAAATAGGATCTTTTTTTTTAAAAGACTTTTTTATTGGGGAATTGGGGGATGGGAACAGTGCTGGGGAATTGGGGAAGGGGAATAGACAAGTTGCTGTCCTTTTGTTCCTCAGTCTAGTTGTGGAGGATGTCGCTTCACTGGCCCAAGTTAGCACCATCATTGCGCTCTTCCCAGGTGAGGCAGATCAGCCGCCGGCTTCTGGACAGCCGCTCACAGCGGCTGCTGGCCACTCACAGCTGGCTGCTGGCCGCTCACGCTGGCTGCTGGCTACACACGGTAGCCCATGGCAACCCACTGCAGCAGGGGCTGCAGCCTACGCTGTTACCAGCAACTCAACGGCAGCCCAGCTCCAGGTTGAGCTGTTGTTCAGCATCTTAGCTGTAGAGGGCAGTGTCACTGGCCCTCATAGGTGGGATCCAAACTGGGCCCTCTGGCGTGCCAAGCCAGCTCTTAACCAACGTGCCACTCGGCCAGCCCTTGTTTGTTTTTTTTCGTTGTTGTTGAGTTGTATGAGTTCTTTATATACTTTGGATGTTAGCTCATTTTCAGAGATGCTGTTTGCAATGATCTTCTCCAATTCAGTTGGTTGTCTTTGTTTAGTCGATGGATTCTTTTGCTATGCAGAAGCTTTTTAGTTTGATATAGTCCCATTCATTTATTTTTGCTTTTATTTCCCTTGTCTTGGAGGTCACATTTATAAAATCCTAAGACCAAGGTCCATAAGTTTAGTACCTATGTTTTCTTCTATGTGTTTTATTGTTTCAGGTCTTGTATATAGGTCTTTGATCCATTTTGAGTTAATATTTTTGTATGGTGACAAATAGTATTCTAGTTTCATTCTTTTGCATGTGGCTTTCCAATTTTCCCAGCACCATTTATTGCAGGGGATTTGTTTTCTCCATTGCATGTTTTTGGCACTTTTGTCAAAAATTATTTGCATGTATATATTTCTGGGTTCTCAATTCTGTTCCATTGGTTTATGTGTCTATTTTTCTGCCAATACCATGCTGTTTTGATTATTGCTGTTTTGTAGTATAATTTGAAGTCAGAGAGTGTGATATCTCCAGCTTTGTTCTTTTTTCTCAGGATAGATTTGACTACTCAGGGTCTTTTGAGGTTCCATATAAATCTGATGATTTTGTATTCTATTTCTTTAAAAAATGCAAAGTCGAACTCAGAACCACAATGAGACACAACCTCACACTTATTAGAATAGCTATTATCAATACAAGAAGTAATATCAAACATTGGAGAGGTTGTGGGGGAAAAGGAACCCTCATACGCTGCTGGTGGGAATGTAAAATGGTACAGCTACTATGGAAAACAGGTTCCTCAAAAAATGAAGAATAAAATTACCACATTACTCAGCAATCTCTCTTCTGGGCATCTTCCCCAAAATTTAAAAATATTTATTCATAAAGATATATGTATTCCTATAGCAATTGCAAGGTGGCCAAGACATGGAAACAACTGAAGTGTCCTTCTATAGATGATTGGATAAAGAAGATACAATACATATATACAATGGAATATTACTCTGCCATAAGAAAAGATGAAATACTGCCATTTGCAACAACATGGATTTTGAGAATACCATGCTAAGCGAAATAAGTCAGACAGAAAAAGCTGAGAACCATATGATTTCACTCATATGTGGGATATACAATAAAACTGAAAGCAACAAATAAACAAGACAAACACACAAACAAAAACTCTTAGATACAAACAATAGCATAGTGGTAACCAGAGGGAAAGTGGGGAAGAAAGGAGGTAGAAAAGGGTAAAGGGGGTCAAATATATGGTAAAAGAAGATCTGACTTAGGGTGGTGAACACGCAGTGCAGTATACAGATGATGTATTATAGAATTGTACACTTGAAATCTACTTAATTTTATTAACCAATGTCACCCCAATAAAATTAATTAGAAAAAGGAAAAAAAAATCCCATGTTGATTCCATATTTTCTCTCAGCTATGTCTCATTTTCCTGCTCCATTTTGAAGTCAAACATCTTAAGGGTTTTTCCTCACATGCACACTTCATTTGACCAATAATTCATTCTTTAAAAAAATGTTTTCATTTGTTTGTGCCAAAATTACGTATCCAAATAGTTTAGAGTCAAATAATTCTACAAGGAATTTTAAGACAAAGAGCAAAACCATGGTCATCTTCCCCTTCTGCCTCAATTTTCTTTCCCTAGAGGCAACCACTCTTAAATCTTTTAGCTAATTTGCTTGGTGTATATCTTCATGTTTTAAAATAATAGGTGTATTGCTATTCTTGGTTTTTATGTTCTTGGCAATATCTGTTGGTTTCTTACGATGGAAAATAAAGATTTATCCCTCTTTCCTCTCCTAACACCATCACACACACACAGACACACACACACACACACACACACACACACTCTCTCTTTTCATACCTTCAACCTCTCCATCTAGTCATATTGCAATTTTGTTAAGGTTTATATTCATAATTTACATTATTATCATAATTTACATTATTATGACTAAGTATGTGTGATTTAAAGCTAAGCCATGCAGTAAAACTATTATTATCCTTGATTTTCAGCAGAATATTTTTCCTCTGGAGGAAGTCTCTCTCTCTCTCTCTCTCTCTCTCTCTCTGTTTCCTTTGTGTGTTGTGGTTTTCTTCATGGAATTCTTTATTGTTTTTTGCTTCCATATAAAGAAGTACTCTCTTACATAAAGAGTACAGAAATTCACCAATTTTTTTTGTTTTAAAAAAGGATACTTCCTAAATACTTCTAGTGCCCCATCCATATCCCCTCAACCCTTACTATTGTGGAGCATGCCATTCTGACTTCTACTTGTGAATATACCTGCATCACTTTCTTTGAGACCAGTGTCCTCTCTACTTATGTGCATTGTAATCCAAAGTACCAGGGAATGAACACCTCTGGGATCAGTCCTTAAATAATGACTGAAGGAAGTTGTATAAATACCCCAGCTCTGTCCTCTCAGGTAATATACTCTGAAGCACATGTTCAACACTGTTTCTCAGAGTTCCCTGGTAGGATCAAGCTCATTGCCCACAATCGCTGCTTGATAACACACTCTTTATTGGCTTCCTTCCTGGTCCTAGATTGCTTTCACTCTCCACTAATGGTGCTTCTTGGGATCACCTCCTAAATAAATGACTTGTACTCAAATCTGCTTTCCAACCCTACTTCTGAAACAACCCAAACTAAGACAATTAGTGCTGAATGTTTCTTATTATATCACATTTTAAGGTACATGATATCTGGTGTCCCAGTTTTAGAGATGCTAAATTGATCAGTGGATGCAACTAGTATCTGTCTGATGCCTCCATTATAAAATTTCCTTTTCTACTTGTATTAGTCAGGGTTCTCAAGAGAAATAGAACAAATAGGATGGACAGAGACTTATTACAAGGAATTGACTCACATGATTATGGAGGTTGAAAAGTCCCAAGATCTACAGTCAGCAAGATGGAGATCCAGGAGAGCGGTTCCATTCTGAGTCCAAGGCTTGAGAACCAGGAGAGCTGATGGCGGAAGTTCCAGTCTAAAAGCCAACATGCTTGAGACCAAAGAGCCAATGTTTCAGTTCGAGTCTGAAGGCAAGAAAAGACCAATGTCTCAGCTTAAAGCAGTAAGGTAGGAGTTGTTTTCTCTTACTTTCAAAAAGTCATCTTTTTGTTTTACTCAGGTCTTCAACTGATTGAATGAGGACCACCCACATTAGGAAGGGCCATCTGCTTTACTAAATCTATTAATTCAAACGTTAATCTCATCCAGAAACACCCACACAGACACACCCAGAATAATGTTTAACCAAGTATTTGGGTACCAAGCAGCCCAGTCAAGTTGACACATAAAATTAACAATCATACTACCTTTCACCTAATACTTTTAGCAGCCACTAATGATAATTGCCTATATCAATGATCTCATCAGGTGTTAAAATGGTGATTTTTAAATGTCAATATTCCTTCTGCATTTATTACCCAAAATTCTGTCAGTATGAACTTTCCCTCATCAGCTATTGATTACCCTGAAATACAGTTTGTACAGAAAGGGTACAATAAACATGTCCTTTTTGATGACTTAGTTTTCTAAGTAGTTATCACTAATTTAACCCCAAACTGTCAGTTATCTGAATCATTTTCAATATGGTCACTCCCATCAGATGCTATATCAATTTCATCTTCCTTAACAAGTTTCTCCAATGGCCTTCAAACCTTTTAGAGAGGTATCTGAGTGATTATCCTCTAGACCCAGTACACAACAGTCATCCTGGAATCTCCCTTCACTATCAACCTGGGCATTCCCTTTGGCTGTCTTCTGTGTGAAAACTCCTGCTTTTTGGATGCCATGTCTTTCTCTTTACATTTTGGTGGAGCATATCCTCCAATATTTCCTTGAGAAAGGGTGTATGATAATTCCAAATTCTTGGCTGGAAATGCTTTTCTTTGAGACCTCTGAAGATATTGTTCCATTTGTCTTCTAGCTCTCAGTGTTTTTATTAAGAACGTCAGTTCATTTTTATTCTTGGTTCTTTGTGAACTCTCCTCCTTGGGATCTTGTAGTATTTCCAAATAATTTCAGAACATTGGGGTACAGTTATGAAACCTTATACTGCTATGCTTTGTGTGTTTGAGTTTTATCCATTGAGCTGGACATTCAAGGAAGGACTCAAATCTTTCAGTTCTAGGAAATTTTGCTGAATAATTTCTTTAGTTATTTCCTTCTGTGAGTTTTCTCTTTCTAGAATTCCTAATATTTAGATGTTGAATTTCCTGGACTGTTCTTTTTAAAAACTCTCAATTTTTTATCTTTTGGAATTTTTGCCCTGCATTCTGGGTGATATCTTCACCTTTTCTTCCATTCCTGCTATCTTGTTTTTAATTTCCAAGAGCTCCTTTTTGTTTCCTTAATATTATGGCCCTGCCATACCATTGATAAATCTTTTAGTATATATCTCTAAATTTATTCCTTTAAAATGTATAATAACAATGCTATTATTACACCAAAAAAAGCAAGGCTTTAATATCAAGAATCCAAGGACTCCATCAGGAGGCAAAAAAAGTTCTGATGTTCTTTATTTTTATATTAGCAGCCATTGAGGATCATTGTTTTTATCCAATATTTCATTAGAAGGTGTATAATGGTGATATTATAATTCTATCTTTCCTTCTTTATTTTAACTGTACTTCTACACAGAGAAACTTCCCCTCATCAACTTTTTCATTACATGACATATAGTTAGTGCAGAGTAAGTGCTTAATCATTTCCCTTTACTAGTTTTCGAAATAGTAAGTTGGTTCACTAAAATACTCCAAGGGTAAGAATGAGTTCTTTTTAGATTACCATTATTATGAAAACCTAGATTTAAACATTTGATTTGATTTAATATCTGTTATTGCCCCACAGTGTTCTAATTATGCCAGCTTTGACATGGGAAAGTTTCTTCAAGTTGGCTCCTGAGTCCTTTTGACATAATCCTAGTACTTTTTGATAGTTGCCTTGTTTCTGGTTTGACAAGTTGTTTCAGGCTCATTTGCATGACCCATGCCTGGAATCATGAATTTCAACTGATAGTATCAATGTAAATTTATATCATTTACCTTAAAAAATAGCTTTTCACTAAAAAAGCCAGATATATGAACCAACTCATAAGCAATCAGCATTCCTAGAGTCTAGATTTTAATATCTGAATACCATTTCCCTCTAAAAGAACAAGGACTCTTTTGAGAAATGGCTGACTCCAAATGTGGTGCTATGTTTTCATCTGAAGTTTAGAATCCTCTTCCTAGCTCATTCCTGTTATTGGCAGAATTTATAATTATACTGAGATTCCATTCTATATAAAGACCCCTGGTTAAGAATCCTTTAGAGGGATTTCCAGTCAAGACGGCAGAGTAGGTAAATACTGTGCTTGCCTTCTCTCACAACCATATCAAAATTACAGCTAAACTACAGAACAACCATCATTGAGAATGTTTTGAATGCTACCTGAACAGAAGTCCTGCAACTAAGAATACACAGAAGAAGCCACATCAAGACAGGTAGGAGGGGTGGAGACATGTAATGGCTGGTCCCACACTTGTGTGTGGCAGTTAAAAACCAAAGGGCATATCTCGACTACAGAGGTCCCCAGCCCAACACCAGGTTCCCCAGCCCAGAGTTCCAGTGCTGGGAAGAGAAGTCTCCATAACTTCTGGCTGTGAAAACCAGCAGAGATTGTACCCGAGTGAGATGAAGGGTAGCTGGAGTCCCAGGCATTCCTCTTAAAGGGCCCATGCATGGACTGACTTGCTGATGGACTCACTTGCTGTGGAGCAGCAGCTTGAAAGATACCAGAGACATGTGGGTGAGGAACTGAATTGTCGGGATTCAAACCAAGGGCTGAAGGGGCAGCTTTCTCCCAGACATACGTGCTGGCAGAAGCCATTGTTTCTTGGTTCAGCCTTCCCCCATTGCTGGCATGCAGATGCAGGTGGCCACCATATCTGAGTCTTCATCAACCTAGTCCCACCCTGGTGATTCCCTGAGAACACGCCCCACCAACTTTCGGGCCCACCCCAAGCTATTTCCTTGGCTTTTCCATACAAAGGACCTGTATTGGCTCCTGCTGCGGACTTTCCTAAAATCTCTCAAAAGTTCACAAACTCCAAATAAGCAGCTTCTGGCCTTGGTGTGCCTGTACCTCTTGCTGAGTCACCTCAAGCCCACCATTGGCAGCAGCTGGTCTCGGTTCAAGGCTTAGTCATTCCCAGGCACCCTCCAGTCCAGCGTGAGTGGTGGCCTTCTGTGGATTGTTTTGTAATGCATGCCAGGTGGACCTGGGCAGGGCACAGGTTGTGACTGAACTTAGCCTGCACTGGGGCTCCTTCCAGGAGGCTACAGAGCCAGCATGCCTGGGGACCAGCTTTGGATCTAACCAGAGCACCACCCAACCACTTTTCAGGACAACATACCCACAGGGCAGACTGGGCAGGCAACAGAGCCTTGTTAAAATTAATTATGCTCCATAGGGTGAGCCCCTGCACAACAGCTACTCCACTGTAGTCATGGCCAGCTTTCACAACCAATCAGCCCAAGGGTCAGTCCCTCCTATCGAGATGCAAACAGCAACGAAGACTCATCTACAACAGGAGGACAATATAACCTACATAAGGGACACACCTGGGTCACCCAGCTCAGGTGACCAGGGAGACTGTGCCACTGAGCCCCACAAGATATTTACTAAGGCCACTCCAGCAAGACCAGGAGACATAGCAGCTCTACCTAATACATACAAACAAACACAGGGAGGCAGCCAAACTGGGGAGACAAAAAAACATATCCCAAAGGAAAGAACAAAGCTCCAGAAAAAGAACTAAACAAAATGGAGACAAGAAATCTACCAAATGCAGAACTCAAAACATTGGTTATAGGCCAGCTGAGTGGTGCGTTGGTTAGGAGTTGGCTTGGGAGCACCAGCTCTGATGAGCAGGGCCCCGGTTTGAATCCCACATGTGGGCCAGTGACACTGTGACCTCTACAGCTAAGATGGTGAACAACAGCTCAACCTGGAGCTTGGCTGCCATGAGTCGCAGGCAACAGCGTAGGCTGCAGTGGGGCTGGCCAGCAGCATGTGCTTTCATAAGCTGCCGTGAGTTGCCATGAGCGGCCATGGAATGGCCAGCGAGCAACTGCTCACCCGGGAAGAGCACAATGACAATACCAACATGGGCCAGTGAAGCCACATCCTCCACAACTAGACTGAAGACCAAAAGGACAGCAACTTGTCTGTTCCTCTTCCCAAATTCCCCAACGCTGTCCCCCTCCTCCAATTCCCCAATTAAGAAAATTCTTTAAAAAACAAAACAAAACAAAAACAAACACTGGTTATACGGATGCTCAATAATCTCAGTCAGAACTTTGACAAAGAGATAGAAAACATAAAAAAGAATCAGTCAGAAATGAAGAATACAATAGCTGAAATGAAGAATACATTAGAAAAAAGCAACAGATTACACGAAGCAAAGGATCGAATCAGCAATTTGGAAGATAAGGCAGCAGAAAACACCCAATCAGAACAGTAAAAAGAAAGAAGAATCCAAAAAAATGAAGAGTGTTTAAGTGGCCTCTGGGACAATATCAAGCATACCAACATTAACATCATAGGGATACCAAAAGAAAAAGAGAGAGAGAGCAAGGCATTGAAACCCTACTTGAAGAAATAATGACAGAAAACTTCCCTAACCTGGTGAAGAGACACAAAAGCCTAGGAAGCAGAGTCCCAAACAAGATGAACCCAAACAGGCCCACAACCAAGACACGTCGTAATTAAAATGCCAAAGTTTAGGGGCTGTCCAAGTGGCTCAGTTGGTTAAGGGTTAGCTTAAGAGCGCGAGCTCTGAGCAACAGGGCCGCCAGTTCGATTCCCACACATGGGCCAGTGACTCTGCGCCCGAGCCGAGCTGCTGCTGAGCTGCCATTGAGCTGCTAACAGGTGGCAGGATGGCTCAGCTAAGATTGAAGAACAACAACTTGGCTGATCCCCCTGCCCAATTCCCCAACATTGTTCCCCTCCCCCAATTACCCAATTAAAAAATAAAATGCTGGGCTAGCTGAATGGCGCATTGGTTAAGAGATGGCTTGGGACACCAGCTCTGAGCAGCAGGGCCCCAGTTCGGATCCCACATTAGAGCCAATGATGCTGCGCCCTCTACAGCTAAGATGGTGAACAACAGCTCGACCTGGAGCTGGGCTGCCATGAGTCGCTGGCGACAGAGTAGGCTACATTGGCACAGGCCGGCAGAGGGCGTGAGATTTCATGAGCCATCGTGAGCAGCTGTCCAATGGCTGGTGAGCAACTGCCTCTCCCAGGAAGAGCGCACCGATAATACCAACATCGGCCAGTGAAGCGACGTCCTCCACAACTAGACTGAAGAACAAAAGGACAGCAACTTGGCTGTTCCCCTCCCCCAATTCTCCAATAAAATCTTAAAAAAAAAAATTAAATGCCAATGTTTAAAGACAAAATGAGAATCGTAGAAGCAGCAAGAGAAAAGCAGTTAGTTACTTACAAGAGCGCTCCCATAAGACTATCAGCTAATTTCTCAACAGAAACTTTGCAGACCAAACTGGAACGACATATTCAAAGTGACTTAATAGTAGCTCTGAGAACTGAGGGACAAGATGTGCATAGGCCCAACTTCCTTAATAGTCGTCTATTTTCAGTGACTTTCTTAGCAATGCTTGTTTTATTTTCTCCATTATAATGCGGGGAAAGGGGCACTTTGCAAATAAGCACTAAACTCAGCGAATGTATTAGTCACTGATGTTCAGAGGTGGGGCACTGTTTTTTTCAAATTACGCGTTGAGAATTTTAAAACGACGACGAAGAGCGTGTGGAAAAACAGTTGTTCTGTAAATCAATTCTTCCCTTTGCAAGGATGGAGAAAACCCATTTTTAAATGTGACCAGGCTAACATGGGCACAGATTAGGCCGACACCAGGCTGGTGGCCGGGTTTATGAAGGAAAAACCAGAAGGGCGAGAGTTCACGTTAATATCTTGTCCTCACTTGTATTGGCGCGAAGAGCCAGATGCCAGTCAGCTTCCTTGCCCTTCAGGAAGAAGCCGGCGCTTGGGACTCCAGCCCAGCCTCCACGCATGCGCAGCACAAGCGTCTGACCGGGCCTCAGTTCCACGATTATCTTCCCAGGCGGTGTCTCTTCCTCAGAATTAAGAAGGAGTGTCGTGCGCGCTCGAAGCCCCGCCCTCAGCTCGTCCTCTGATTCTTGCCCGCCGCTTAGTCCCGCCCCACACACCTCTGCCCTGGACCCACGTAGGAGGCCCGCCTGACGCGGCCGCAATCTGAGTCGAGCACGAGCGCGTTCGTACGTCTGCGCGCGCCGGCCCCGACGCCAGGAGACCCCGCCTCCTGCCCCGCCCCCGCCGGTCCCCTCCCCCTGCGGTCCCGGCGCTGAGAGTCCTGGTAGCCGAGCGCACTCTGCAGCCATGGAGGTGCCCGGGAGCCTGTGCAAGAAAGTCAAGCTGAGCAATAACGCGCAGAACTGGGTGAGTGGGGGCAGAGGAGGCTGGGAGCCTCCCGCTGCAGCTGGTTCCGGAGCCGCTGCCTCCCTCCCGCCTCCTGCATCCTCCCTAGAGCGCCGGGGATGGGTACCCGAGGCCGCGGTGCCTTCCAGCTGGGGTGGTGGGTAGTGCAGGGAGGAGGGGTGCGGCGGGGGTCTAGGGCTGGGCCGCGAATGCGGTCCGACCTACCATCAATGGGAAGAATGCCCCCTTCCCCAGCTCCTCGGCTTGGATGAGGCCTCGGGTTAAAAATCTTTACTGAGTGAGCAAGCGGCTGCCGAAACCTGCGCCCCCGACGCGGGAGCTGCACGCATGCCCTGGAATAGCATGAAAGGTCTGCAGAGGAGGCGGAGGCGGTCGCCTTCCGTGTGTTGCTGGTTTTTCTTGGCTTTGCCAGTGCAGTTAGCTCAGGTTTGGGTCGGTCTCCAAGTCTTTCCATTTCCGAGTTTCACTTGTGCAGGGAGAGTACCCAACAATGTGGCCATTCATGAGTTGAGACCGCCCTGAACTGAGGTTCTTTGTGGCTCGGTGTTAAATTGGAATGTCTAACAAATAACATGGAGTTTTAAGACTCGGTTACTAGAGACAATAAGGTGTGGGAAGACTGATGGTTTATAACGTTTAGTTAGCAACGCCTGCCTGCGGGCTTTGATGGTCAAGTGTGTCCTCGTTTAGGCTGCTTCCTTCCTTAATTGTTCCTTTGATAAGAAACAGCCTTAAGCTAAGATCATAATTTCCATCAGGGTGGGGGTGGGGGTGAGGCCCAAATTGGCAGTCTGGAAAGGCACTGGTTTTAGGTCTAGGTGGACATTTTTATTGCACAGTACAACAAAATCACCAGGTTTTAATGCTTCCTTGCAAATCATTACCCTTGGTGAATCAAAGAAAACAAAATAGAAGCTATTTCAGGTAAATGTTCATGTGCAGTCATTAATTTACGTATATGTTGTTGCCAAGGATTCTCACTTGATTCCTTTCTCCTTTCAGTTATTAACTTTTAGATAACAGGGGAGGGAGGTAAAAGGTGAATTAAAACATTGGAAAGAACATGGGACTAAGTGGCCTGGTCTCTGGTTCCAGCTGTGTGATCTTGAGGAAAATCACTTTACTTCTCTATACCTCAGCTGACTTCGGGGTATGATAGTATGTATACTTCACAGGGTTATTTTGAGGAGTAAAGAATATAATGAATTTGAAAGTGCAGTGAAGCCACTGTCCTGAAACTATTGATATTGCTTCGGCTACCTTGAGTATTTCCTGGTTAGGGTAATACGGTGGACTAAATTAGGGTATGTAAAGGTAATTTCAGTTACACCATCCATTGCTCATTTTGTTTACTATTCTATTTCCCAATAAGTGCATATTCTTTGTAAAGACCTGTGCTAGGCATGGAAAAGATGAAAAATGAGGGACTCAGTGTTTTGCATTCTCGTTGCTCATGGCCTGAATGGAGCTGTAAGTGGCATTTGCCAGGTGATGAGTTTATTATCGTTATGATCACAGTGAGTAGTTTAAGACAAGTTTTTTTCTTTTTTTTTTTTTTAAGTTTAGAGGAGAGATTAATTTAGCCTGGGTGTTTTGGGGAGGGTTTACGGAGGAAAATGTGCTCAGATTTCTGAGGCAGAGGGGATATGTGTGAATAAGGGTTGGAAATAAGAATTGCTATTTTTATTCCAGGACTAACTGAGAATTGAACTACTTTGGAGAGTTTTCGTTGAGGAGTGAGATAAAATGGGATAGGGTGGGGCTAGGTTATGTACAATAGTTGTTAATGTTTGCCTGCAGAGTTAAGACTTGATTCTGTGCGAAAGTTTTGATGAGGTTAGGATTTTTAATTTCTGGGCCTTGTAAGTCTTTCTTTGCCCCAGTAGGGAACACCCACCGTTTTTCCCTCTCACATACATAAATTCAAGGGATAGGCACAAGCGTGAAGAACCCATATGGTACCTTTCATGTTCCCATTACATGATAAAATTGGTGTTCCAGGAACACCTGTCTTCTGAAGAAGTCAGACATCGTTAGAGCCCAGATGTGGAAGCCCTGGAGAACAGACAGGGTTATAGCGAGGTTTCAATGAATTACAAGCATACCTTATTTTATTGCACTTTGCAGATATTGTGTTTTCATCAATATTGAGGCAAGATCCTCCTCCAGCCAAAAGATTACTGCACTGACTCACTGAAAGCTCAGGTGATGGTTACCATTTTTAGCAATAAAGTATGTTTTAATTAAGGTGTGTACATTGTTAGTTTTAGATATGATGTTATTGCACACTGAATAGAAAACAGTATAGTGTAAACATAATTCTTACGTGCCCTGAGAAACCAAAAAATTTTGTGACACGCTTTATTGCAGTATTTGCTTTATTGCTGTGGTCTGGGATTGAACCTGTAGTATCTCTGAGGTCTGCTGGTAATGGATTTGAAGCCTGCCTGGCACATGTCTTTGTTCAGGTGCTGGGGATGCAGTGGTAAAAAAACAGAAAAGTGTCCTGCTTTCATGGATATTACATCCTACCTGCGAGAGAGTGTAATAAAAAGCAAACAAAAATGAATAATTTTCTTTTTTATCAGTCCTACCTTTTCCAGTTTGTCCCTTATACTGTTAGATGCTTTTTATAGAAGGATTTTGGGGAAGACTGTGGTGGTCCACAAATGAAAGAAGAATGTAGAAATGGAACACATGGCATATCCAAAGACAACCAAGAGGCCAGCGTATTCATTCTTCAGAGCATTGGTCAGGCTGTGGTCCGGGGCAGGTATTGTTCTTACTACCCTACAAGCTAGGGAGATGCTGCTGGAATCATCCACAGAAAGGGAAAAGCTGGACTTAGTTACTAAGAACGTAGTCTTGATGTTGACTAACAAGAAGAAAGATAGCCGGATCTAGATCTGTGTTGTTAATCTGGTAGCCTTTAGCCACCAGTGGCAACTTCAATTTAGTTAAAATAAAAAATTCTGTTCCTTTGTTTTACTGACCGCCACCTTTCAAATGCTCGATTGCCACATGTAGCTAGTGGCCATTGTGTTGGACAGCACAGTAGAAAGCAGTTTCATCATCTCAGTACGATGTCTACTGGACAGGGCAGGCCTAGATAGTCACTCTGGGGTGGATGCCAGCATTTTTTCGACCTATGTATGTATTTACTTGTTCACGTTTTAATTTTTACTTTCTTCCCAGGGCAAGGACATTTTGAGAGAGAGTGGCTACCATCATGGTTTTAGGTAACCCTGCAGCCCTGGCTTCTTGCAGGGCACCCAGCAATGGTAGCTTCCCCTTAGCATAGTTGCTTCTCTAAATGTAAAATGTGAAATAAGCTTCCATAGCCTGGCTCTGTTACGTTGAATTTTGAGGAGTAGTTCTCTACTCCAGTGGTTCTCAAGAGGCATTTAGCAATACCTGGAGACATTTTTGGTAGCTAATTTGTGTATGTGTGGTGCTTTTGGCAACTAGTGGATAAAGGGCCGAGACGCTGCTAAACATCTACAGGGCATAGGACAGCTCCCATCATAGATATCTAGGCCAAAAAGTCATTCATGTTGAAGTTGAGAAACCCTGTTCTACTCTTGGCTTTGAGTAAGAAAAAAAATGGGCGGGGGG
>NW_017731376.1:1200926-1211618 GCF_001890085.2 Hipposideros armiger | reverse complement strand
GTGGAAGTTACCATCTCTTGCTCTGAGATGGGTCAATTACCCATAGCACACCAACAACAAAACTCGAACTCTGATTTGTTTTAAAGGTACATTACTAAGTAATTAGTTCAAATGAAGAGAACAGTGTTTCTTTTTAGTATTCACCTAAGTGGTAATCATTTCAGTAAAATATCCTTTCCTAAGGACACAGTTCTTTACCACATAAGTTTTACCTGAGTAAAATAGTGTAAATATTAGACATTATTTTATAGAAGTCTATTTTCTAGCTTTGTATTATTTGAATTTATTTTTTTTATTAGTTTAGGTGTCTATTTTCTAACTTTAGATGAATGCAGCCATTATTCAGGCTCCTTTCTCTCCTCTCTAGTTTCTTTGATTCTTGCATCCCTTCCCTTTTTCTTTATCTCTGTCTTGTGTTAAGTGTACAATTCAGTGTTTTTTTGTATATTCACAGAGTTGTACAACCATCACCAATATTTAATTTTAGAACATTTTTCATCACCCCAACAGAAACCCTGTACCTGTTAGCAGTCTTTCTCTATCTTTTCGCTTCCCCACTTCCAGTCCCTGACAACCAACAATACGCTTTGAGTTTCTGGATTCCTTCTAGACTTCCTGTAAATGGAATCATACAGCACGCGGCCTTTTGTATGTATGTCTTCTTTCACTTAGCATAAATTTTCAAGGTTAATCCATGCTGTAGTTGGTGTCAATATTTTATCCCTTTGTATAGTTGAATAGTATTCCATTGTGTGGCTATACCACCTGTTCATTTATCATTTGATGGACATTTGAATTGTTTGTACCCTTTGGCTGTTAGGAATGATGTTGCTATGATCATTCCTGTACAAGTTTTTCTGTGCACTTGTATGGTTTTAATAGTTAATTTCAACCTTTGAGGTCACCATTTGTGTATTTTTGGCTGCCCCGCCTCTGAACCCCCTTCATTTGTGTGGAGATGGCCCCACTGTCACCATGGCTGAGGCAGGGGTCTGTCACAGTGCAATGATTTCTTTATGTTTGAAGGCAGCGTCCTTCCCTGAAGCATTTTGTTCATTTATCCCCATTATCTAAAGGGATCAGTCAATAATACTGAGTGAAGGAATAGGTTCCAGACTCATTTCTGACTTCTAGGAATCTCTTAGGGCCAGGATCCCCATCTGAAGGTCATCCTGGGGCAGGGCTTTTGGATTGAAGGTATTAATTAATGTTAAAAAAAAACCCCAAAACCTATTAAGTATTCTTTAAATATTCTTTAATCTTTAAAACAGAATAGTTGGAGAGGCAAAATGTATACACAGTGTGCATGACAGTTGTTGGCAATCAGATAAGCATGCTGGTAACTTAGTTGCGATTGAGGTTTGAGGTACCCCAGAGATTTGCTTCCTGCCGAGCAACCAGTGTAGCTAGCTGGGTATGCTTGGTAGTCTTTAGTCCTCCCAAGGTTAAAGTGTAGCCTTCTCAAGTTGTTTTCTCAACCTCAAGGAATGCAAGGTCTCTGCTTTTGCTCTTTGTCTTGTTAATGTTCAAAAGATTAATTTCAGTTATCAGTAACTGTGAACTAAGGGTTTTTTCACATTGTATCTTATCATCTCTTCAGTTTTATCCAAATATGTTTTGGGACATAAAAGAAATGTGCCTGTTACCATTTCAGGGATTCTCTTTCGAGGGATACACTGTTTCGCAGGCAGTTTAAGGGGGATTATGGGATGGGTGGTAGGCGTTGAACTCCAGCATTATGCTTAATATTTGATGTGTGCTCTGTGCCTTTACAAATTTTGCTTAAAAATGCAGAGTTCTTAATAAAATCATAATAAAGTCACAAAGCATGAAATTCTCTAAATAGCATCATAGGAAAAGTTAATTTGCCCCTTAGGGAAGTGGATCACATAACAAAACAGCCCAAGTAGAAATTAAGGTGGGTCAGTGGGAGCACAGGGCCACTGTGTGCGTGATGAGGGCAGAAGTTTGTAAAATGTGTAGAAAATGTGCCGCGTGACTATCAGAGGCCATGGGACTAGCCTAGTAAACAGAACGGATAGTCATTTAGCCCCAAACTTAGAAAGTGAATGAATTCTTTTGAAACAAATTGTCCCGGTTCTGCTAGACTTAAGATTTCTGAATGTCAGTCGTCATTTCATTTGCAAGTTCTACAGAGAAAACAAATCATACTTTAAAATAGATGCCTTGTATCTTAACTTTTAGTGAGTGCTGGCTGGACACAAGAAGAGAGGGTGGGCGTTGTGGATAAAAACAAAGAACTGTAACCTGGCTCCCAAGCAAGTCAAAATATATGCACACAAAAAGACCTAAAAATATCAAACAACTCATAAATAACAAACAAATGATACGGGCAGTAAATGTTGTGGGGACTGGAACACGTAACCAGACCATTGAAGACAGAATAGGACTGTAGCGTCGGAAGGAAGTACTGACTCTGGGTCCTTGGTGAGTGAGTCACTCTTGTCATGTCTTCCCGGCAGAGTTATAGAAAGGATTTGGCTAGAGTGGGTGGAAAGGAAAAGAAAGGGGAATGTGAAGAAGATTGCATATGGAATTGGGCTTTAGATGCTTATAAAGTTCAGGCATATGCCTACTCCCTTACAGTTCCAGTAGTTTTTAAAAGTGCTCTTTGATTTACCCTGAAAAACTGGGAGGGGAGGAGAATGTGGCAAATCCTTTTTTTTTTTTTAAAGATTTTAATTGGGGGATTGGGAGAGGGGAACAGCGTTGGGGAATCGGGGAAGGGGAACAGACAAGTTGCTGTCCTTTTGTTCTTCAGTCTAGCTGTGGAGGACATTGCTTCACTGGCCCATGTTGGCATTATCATTGCGCTCTTCCAGGGTGAGGCAGTCGCTCGCTCACCCGCCATTGGACGGCTGCTCACGGTGGCTCATGCCAGCTGCCAGCCACTCACGGTAGCTTCACAGCAGCCTGTTGCTGCCCCACTGCAGCCTACGCTGTCGCCGGGGACTCATGGCAGCCCAGCTCCAGGTCGAGCTGTTGTTCACCATCTTAGCTGTAGAGGGCGCAGCGTCACTGGCCCTCATGTGGGATCCGAACCGGGCCCTGCTGCCCAGAGCTGGCGTCCCAAGCCAACTCTTAACCAATGTGCCACTTGGCTGGCTCCAAATCCTTTTTTTTTTTTTTTAAGTTTATTTTTTTATTTGAAAAAATATCCAACATACATAAACAATAAGCCTCCTTTTATTCAGACTGCCATATTGGCTGCCAGAATTTTTTTAAATGTAGGAGGCGAGAAACCCCGAGGGAGCATTCTTTTCTAGTGATTAAAACAGATGATCTCGGCTTATCTATATTTTCTGTCAGCCATAGTCTCAGCGTATATAGCTTGTCAGATAATTTTTATACATTTTACTCAATTTACTAAGAAAATCAGAAGACATGTTATAGGGCTAAGTTGAATTAAAATTCATTAGATACATGTTTTTGCTTGCCCAAAAGCAAAGTAGCTTGGGAAAAAAAATCCCCAAACAAAATGACCAAGTCAAACCAGTTCTGCAAATATAGGAAACTAACTTGTCCAGCACCCTGCCCACTGCTTCACCCTGAAACTCAGTTCCCTTCTCTGCCCCAGGCAGCCTGGCTAGGAGCTAAAACTAGTCACCTCAGCGGAGAGGTGCCTCTGCTTCCCCAGAGGTGCCGATGTCTGTGCCTGAAACCCTGTGTTTTGTGTAAGATATTGGAAATGCAGAGCTGGAAAGCTATGTTTGCTTCATCAGCTTATTGAAAAGAAATGGGTCATTGTACATACAAAAGCATAATTTTCTTGGAACTACATCTCTAAATGAGATGTTTAGTTGGGGTGGGGGTGGCTTCTGTGGTATGCCTGTTAGAAGAATGGTCCAACTGTGCCTTTGGCCCCAGAGGGTTTTTTTCACTCTTGGGCAGTGAGTGACAGATGGTAAGACTCAGATGGGCAGAGATGCCTTTCTGGGGTACACTGGGAGGCTTGGTGAAGGGCAGGTGTGAAGACAGATCCCGAGCCTTAGGCACCTTCTTGGGGCAGACGCCTGCAGAAGGGAGCACCTCTGGAAGTTGAAGGTCTGGGTGGAAATAACGTTCCTTTACAAAGCCCATGCTTACATGCTTACAAGGGTATTTGTTCCCCATTTTGAAGACCTCTGGGCCAAACCACAGCCCTGGGTGGATTCGTATCTCACTGCTCCATGCCTCACCCTGTGGCTGTGGAGAACAGGGTCACAGGGACTACTTGTCTTGCTTTAAATGTATGATTGTTGACTTCACATGAGTCCTTCAGGCTACCCAATCATTTGACATTTTCTAGTCACCTTCCCATTTTGTGCTTGATTGCCCCTTTGGAAGGTGCTTCTCCCCAGGGTCTTAAATGACATCGAAGGTCTTAAATGTCTTCCTTTTGGGGAAGCCTTCACTGGCCAGCCTATCTAAACATCACTCCTTCTCTGATATTTCTTTTCACATTTTGTGCATTTTTTCCTCTTTGCGATTTACTCCTATATATATAATTGACTTATTTCTAATACCTTGGTGTTTTCTTTTTCTTCATCTCTCCCCTTAGTCCATTGGTTCTCAAATTTGAACTTGCATCAGAATCATTTGGAGGGCTTTAAACGCAGATTGTTGGGCCCCGGTCCAGTTTCTGACTTAGCAGGCCTTGGGTAGGACCTGGGAATTTGCAGTTTGAACAGTTTCCTGGAGATGCTGAACCTGCCAGTCAGGGGCTGCACTTGGAGAACCGCTGCACTAGGAGTGAGAACCAGACAATCTCCGTGAGGAGGACGCTGATTTTTATCGGTATTGTTCTCTTCTGTTTCACCAGCACCTGGAAGAATGTCAGGCATGTAGTGTGGATTCAGTAAATATTTTTTTGAATGAATGATGAGCTGTCTTGAAAAATAAGAGCTACAAGCAATATAAAATATAAACACCCTATCAAAAGAATGCTGACACCTATTTTATAAAGATATAGCTTGTTGCAAAGAACCTAAATTATGTTTTTTGCTCCATAGACAGAGAAAATGGAGGCTATGTAATTCATTTGTTTTTAGGAAACCAGCATTATTGAGATATAATTTGCATACTATTCAAATCAGTTCAGCTGCTTAAAATGTACAGTTCAGTGGTTTTTAGTATACGTATTTAGAGTTGTGCAACAATCACCATAATCAACTTTAGAGCATTTTAATTATCCCCCCCAAAAAGCCCTGTACCCATTAGCAGTCACTCCCCATTTTCCTTCTCCCCCAACCTCCTAGCCTGAAGCAACCGCTAATCTATTTTTTATCTCTATAGATTGGCCTGTTTTGGACAGTTCACATGAATGGAATTACAAAATATGTGGCTTTTGTGACTGGACTCTTTCTTTTATTTAGCCTATGTTTTTGAAGTTCATCCTTTTGTATCAATACTTCATTCTTCTTTATTGCCAAATAATATTCCATTATGTGGGTATACCATGTAATTTTGTTTATATTTTGTGTATCTAATTGTCAACTGATAGACGCTCTTTGGCTTTTATGAATCATGCTTCTGTGAGCATATCATGTGTGGGCTTTGTGTCGACATGTTTTCATGTCTTGTGAGTGTATATCTAGGAACGGAATTGTTTGCTCTTGTGGTAACTGTTTAACCTTTTGCTGCACTGCTGCTTTCCAGAGTGGCAGCACTGTTGCACGTTCCCACCAGCCAGTATATGGGGAGTGCAATTCCTGCTCTCACCAGTACTTGCATTATCTGTCTTTTTGGCTATAGCCATTCTAGTGGGTGTGTAGTCATAGTCCACTGTGGCTGTTATTTGCATTTCCCTGATGTCTAATTATGTTGAACATCTTTTAATGTGCTTATTCGCCATATGTATTTTTTCTTTGGAAAAATGTCTATTCGGATCCTTGGAGGCCTATGTAATTTTTTGCCCTTTTTGTTTAAGATGAAGAAAATTTGGGAGAACAACAATTGCGTTCCACTTTCTTTATTTGTGGAATAACTACAAATAGTAACCAATGCATTTCCACTTCTTTTCGTTATGCATTTTATGATACCTGCGGACATCCCTTGCACACTTCATTAAGGAGGCTGCTCAAATGACACCGTCTCAGAGGCCTTTCTTGATAATCTTGTCTAAAGAGGCACTTGTCTCTCCTCCCTTTCCAGTCTTACCCTGTTTTGTTTTTCTACAGTGTACTTGTCCCTCTCTCTGATATTACAATTAAGTTGTATTGGTTTGTCCTTCCCAGTGGAATGTAAGCTCAGTGAGGGTGGGGACACTGTTTTGTTCACTTGGTGTACTAGTAGGACTTCCGAAAATACTACTTAAAATTTAATGGTTACTAGAGGGTAAGGAAATGGTACTAGAAGAGGGTAAAGGGGGTCAAATATATGGTGATGGAAGGAAATTTGACTCTGGGTGGTGAACACACAATGCAATATACAGATGATGTATTATAGAATTTACACTTGGAACCTATATGATTTTATTAATCAGTGTCACCCCAATAAATTAAAAGAAAGTAGTGGTTGAAGGAATGACTGAATGAGTGAAAAGGCTGGGCTCTGCAGTCCACCACTTACTAGTTATGGGAGCTTTGGCAGGTTATTTAACTTTCCTCAGGTTAACATCTTCATCTGTAAAATCCGAGTTATAAGAGTTTCTGTGTTCTTGGGTATCTGTAGGATTAAACTGTGAATGTAAAGCACTTAACACTGCCAGGTACTCCAAAGGAAAAAAGCTAACTGTTAATTTTAATCTTTTCCCTTGCATTTAGCATGTTACATAGAGTAATGACTACAGTTTGCAGGAAATATGTGTGTTTACATTTTAAAAGATTCAAGTGAACAACAATTCTTTCTTTTTTCCTCTTTTCCCCAGGGGATGCAGAGAGCAACTAATGTCACCTATCAAGCTCATCATGTCAGCAGAAACAAGAGAGGCCAGGTGGTAGGGACCAGAGGTGGCTTTCGTGGTTGCACAGTTTGGCTAACAGGTACAGTCAGAGAGAGATAAACCGGTTTATTTCAAAAGCAGTGTCATAGACAGCCTTGAACTAAGAGTGGAGTGTCGTAACATGTAACTGACAAAGTTGCTTACTAACAACCTATTTCCTTTTGGTCATTGCGTTTGTTCTTTATAGAATTGCTGTTCAAATAAAGGGAAAAACCAGAAAGCATCTTAAAACTACCTTCTAGTTGATAAGTGCATTACATTCGGCAGACTTTTGCATGAAAATAAAACTTGGATTCTGCCTTCAAGAAGCTAATAATGTAAACTATATGAAGAGAAAGAATGAGTGATAAAGATAATCCACTTCTATATTTCAACTTTTGCCTCTCATTGGGTTCTCATGTTGGTTTTCCCAGAGTCTCTCTTTGGGCTTAGTCATACAAGGCTGAGGAGATGGTAAATTCGTGCAGATTTTGGAGGTAGATTTTAAAATGATGGACCTTTTTAATTCCAGGATTTGTATTTAAAATTTAAATACATTTCACCAAATTGCCTACTTAAATTTTATACCTATTTACTCTCCCACCAATAGTGTGGGAAGAGGGTCCATTTCCAGTGACTTTGTCAACACTAGATACAACCAGTCCTTAAAATTTTTGCTGATTGTTAAAAAACAACATTCCCATTTTGGTTTCAACATTAGACAGTTCTTTTTGTTTTTGTATGAAATAAGACAGCACTCTCTTCATTCTTAAGTCTAGATTGTTAAATTGTTACTTTTATATTGTCCAGGTTTATAACACTTAACATTCTGTTCTGAAATCTTGAATTTCAACAATTGTTTGTATTGGGATTCTGTAAGTAAATTGATTCACTACTCACCTCACCATCAGTTCTTTTATTATGGGGTACTCACTCATGAGCTCTTTCTTTGAATCAGGTTTTGCCTGTTTTTTTGTTGTTAAGTAGTTTTGGTAAGATGGTTTATTGCTATGTTCTGAGTTCCCTGAGTTTTTATTTTTGAGAGTGTCTGTTTATTATGACTCCTTGTCTGGGTAAAGTATATATTTGGTACATACTCTTTGTCTGAAATTCTTAAAACATTACTCCACTGTCTTCTGGTATTAAATGTGACGTGTAGGACTAATCCGAGTTTTCCTTTTTCATCTGGATGCCTGAAGAATGATTTCTTTTCCTGTATTTTCTTTTAGTTTTGCCTTTCTCGTTTAGGCCCTTCATCTATCTGTAGTTGATTTTTGTGTGTAGTGTGAGGGACGGATCCATTTTCTTTTTTTCCATATGGGTCATCAGTGGTCCCAAGAGCATATATTGATGCGGTATCCCTTGTGTCTGATTTGCAGTGCCAGCTGCCATATATCAGGTTTCCCCTTATGTGTGGGTTTGTTCCTGGGCTCTCTGATCTGTTCTATTGGTATACTTGTTGATTCTTCTATTATTAGCACACTTTTTTAATTATTGTATTTCTATAAGTCTTGAAATTCAGTGCAGTAAGCCCTCTTACCTTATTGTTCATTAGAAATCTCTCTCTCTCTCTCTCTCTCTCTCTCTCTCTCTCTCTCTCTCTCTCTCTCTTTGCCTCTTTGCATTATTGTATAAATTCGTAAATCAGTTTAACCAATTTCCCCAAAACCCTGTTAGGATTTAGTATGGGATTACATTATATGTACAGGTCAATTTCGGGGAAAATTGATCATTAGAGTACTGGATATAGGATACTCCTTTTCTTAAACATGGTATATTCTATTTATTTTACCATTAACAATGCTTATAAATATTGTTTATCAGATTTTTTGGTACTTATTTTATGGTCCTGTATGTATTCAGTTTTCATAAATCTGTATTTCAAAAGAACGTATGTTTCCCTGATGTGTACAATATTTTATATATGTTCATTAGATCAAGCTTGTTAGTTATGTTGTTAAATCTTCTATAGCCTTCGTTGATTTTTTTTGATGATGTTGGAAATGGAAGTCAAGATTTCTTTCTTTTTCTTGCAATTCGGTAGCTTAACTAGGATCTGTCAAGGTATTGAGTGGTTTGTATGCCATTTTCCTGGACCATAGTTTGCTTTTCCTCAGATTTTATTTGAGACAAATTTTCTTGTTTTATATTTTTACATTGGTTTGTATATTAGCGTCCCAGGACTGCTGAAACAAATCACTACAGACTGTGTGGCTTCAGACAACAGAAATTTTTTCTCTCGTAGTTCTGGAGGCCCGAAGTCTGAGGCAGGGTGTTGGCAGAGTGGGTGCCTTCTCTGCGCCCTGAGGGAGAAGCTGTTCGGGCCCCTCTCCTTGCTTGTGGAAGTGGCTGCGAATCCTGGGAGTTCTTGAGTAACAGATGCATCACTTTCTCTCTGCCTGTCTTCCCAATCGTGTCTTCATGTGGCTGCCTTATAAAGACACCAATCATTGGATTTAGGGTCCACCCTCATCCTGTATGACCTCATTTTAATTTAATTGCATCCACAAAGACCCTGTTTCCAAATAAATTCACATTCTGAGGTTCCATGTAGATATGAATTCTGGGGAGATGCTGTTCAACCCAGTACAGCTGGTTTCTCTTCTTCAGGAATACCATATCTTAGTTTTGGGTTGTCTATATTGTATTTTATAAAGATTTTCTCTAACTGCTTTAATTTCTTCCCATTTTGGTTCATGTTCACTGTAATCATTTCAGTGAAAACTTCTATATCAGTAATTCAATTTCAGCAATGTCAATTCTTACCATTTCATATTAAATGTATACATAAAAATATATGTACATGTGTATACATAGACACTTTTATTATAATTTAGGTTGTCTTTGATGTATAACAAGTTTAGATTTTTAGGTTTTAGATTTTTATTTTTCTGATACTTTTTGCTCAACTGGTAGTTAAAAATAACAACAAAATACCTGAGAACAACCCGCTGCTCCCCAGCCTCCATCTCTGTTTCAGTATTATTGCTGTCTAACGAATTACCCAAAACCTACTGGTGTAAAACAACCATTTTAACTTGCTTACCATTTTGTGGTAAGGAGTTCAGAAGGGTTCAGCAGAGCAGTTTGCACTTAAGTCTTGCTTGGTTGGAGTCACGCTGGTGTAGGCTGCAGTCGTCAGAGGACTCAGCAAGGCCGGGCGTCTGCCATGACACGCTCAGCCGATGATGCCCGTCACCTGGGAGGGCAGCTGGCTGAGGCTATTGACGGGAACACCTACTTGTGATCTCAGGGGATTTAATGGTAGGCTTCTCCCAAATTAAGTGTCCAAAGAGAAGCTGCAAAGCTTTTTCTGATCCAGTCTGGGAAGTCACCGATTGTCATTTTCACTACATTCTTTTGGCCACAAGTGAGTGCTAAGGCCAGCCCAGCAGGGAATTAGCAAAACCTCCTGATGTGCCGGCAGCAGTGTCACATTGTAGAAAAACTTGCAGGAAGGCAATGTCTAGTGTGGCCATCTTTGGAAACTATAATCGACTATACTCATATTAATGTAAGATTTTAATGTGTAAAGCAGCTAACACTGTATTGATCCTCAACCTGTCCTCTTTTCATTTTTTTTCAGTTAACCTTCCACCTTGACTTCTTTGAAGATCATCAGTCCATTAGACTTCTATACTTTTTCTCTTGCCTCATAATTGCTTTAGTTAGTTCATTCTTTTTTTTTTTTTTTTTTTTTTAGCTGAGCCATCCTGCTACCTGTTGGCAGCTCAGCGGCTGCTCAGCTCGGGCTGGACTCGAACTGCTGT
>NW_017731376.1:1184524-1194731 GCF_001890085.2 Hipposideros armiger | reverse complement strand
AAGTCCTGTAACGTAAAGACTGCGCTGTACTCATGATTAAGTGGATTTTTGTATGATTTGTTAGTTCGTTTATTTTTAAGGGATGAGAGTGACTTATACTTGTTTGCTGTCGGGGCAAAGCCAGCAGAAAAGGGAGAGGCTGAAGGCTTCAGGGGAGGTCGGAATCATGGGTTGAGTAAGATCCTTTAGAGAGAAGGGTATTTGGAATCTTTGCAGGGAGGAGCTGCAGGAGGAGGGAAGTAAAGATTGTTAGGGATGTGAATACATTTATGTGGCAGAGAGGAGACTGAGAGCAGGTGTGTCTGGGGTTTTTCTTTTTGAAATGAGAAGTATGGTCATCAGGTAAGAGTGGAAATTGGCATGGTTTGTCAGAGGGACTGTGAGAAAGGTGGTGAATGATAACATGAGCTCTATGGGAGTGGACTGGTGAAAGCTGCAGAAAATGGTGGTATCGCCTTGACATATAGAGTATGACCACGGAGCTTGCACTTGACAATGGCAAGATGAGTGGTCCTCAAGGGAGAGCTTGATTTTAGTTAAGACCAGAAAGAAGAAAAGGTTGACTTACAAAGGCAGCTGTTCCAGAGGACAGGGCGGGGTGAGTTTAGACTGAGCCATGTAGGCGATTACCAGGGAGTTGAGGGCGAGGAGCATGCAGAGAGGCCGTTTTGGGAATGCGCAAGTTGAGACGTGGCTGCAAGGGGTTGGCATGCGGCAAGTGAATAAACGAGTGAAGCTGCCTTCATGCCGCTCAGGCTGAGGTTGACCGTTATTAGTGAGAGGCCCGATGACACCTGCATTCGAGCTGGGGTCTCGCTCAAGTTCCTTTTAACATTTAGGTGAAAGTTTTTATGGGGCATCCATTGTTTTCCTTCCTAAGAATGGTATCCCTTTGAAAATTGTTGTGAAGAATGGGTGTGTCAACCTAATAATTTATTGGATTTTTTTGTTTATATTTTAAAGCTATACATTAAATTTTGTCTAATATAGTTTCCACTACTTCAACAGAAAGGCAGGTTCACTCATCTTTGATACTCATAGCAGTATCTTTGATTCGTGCAAGCACTTTTTATTGTTTCTAAGCACTTTTTATTGTTTCTGTACCTGTCTTTCCTAAGGATCGCAACAATGCAAGACAGATACACGAGGGTGCGAGTTTACCTTTTTTTGAAGTCTTTGTTGATGCGCCTCTGCATGTCTGTGAACAGAGGGACGTCAAAGGACTCTATAAAAAAGCACGGGCTGGAGAAATTAAAGGTAAGGAATGTGTTTTTCCCTCAGCTTCTCTTTGCTTAGATACTTCATCTTACCATATCTGAGACTGATAATATTTTCTAAGAGATTGGGAGTAGTCAAATGACTTGGAGCTTCTTGAGAAGAGAAAGTGGGTCTCATTACACTGGTGTAGCTCTCAGGCCTCGCAGCAGTCCCTGGCACCATGTACTCACAGGAAGTATCACCGCTCAGATTGGAATCCTACTCACAACGGGGAGTTTTGGGGGCTGGTGCAATCCTGCTTGATATAATCAGGTGTGCAGCAGTAGATGGGATATCACTGGCTTTTGCTGCTGCCACTTCAGCTTTTTTTGCTCCAGTGAGAAGGTGGGAAATTTCAAAGCCAAGGGGGAAAATGCCTGAATTATAAGCATCTTGAGAGCGTCTTGTTCTTCTCATTTATATCCTAGTGCTTGGAATGGTCCTTTATTTCATTCTGTGTACAATTGTTGAATTAGATCGAATTAACATAGCACTGATTCCATCAAAATATATGCACCTTGGTTTTTAGATTTTATGGTTTGCTCCCAGAGTTTCAATGATGATGAATATTTGGACATAGAAGGAGACATTTAGAACCTGTCTGCTGTGGCCTTTAATACCAATCATATTATTGGTCTTCTAGACTTCCTTTGACATTTGTCTTGTTCTATTGTTAACAGAAACGGAGGACATGCCAGTGTTTAAAAAAAAAAATCAAAGGTAGATTACATAGTCAACAATGTTTAGGAATCAATGACTGATGCCCATAACTTTTGTTAGCTTTTCCATTAAGGAGTGTAATAGCCTGGGACAATCACAGGAACTCTGTGAATTATAGATTTTGGCGTTCAGCTTCCGGCCCTGAGGAGGATGCTTCTGGCATTCATTGTTTCCAGAAGGAAAAGGTGGAATGGGAAGGAAAATGCTTGTTGCTCTGGGCTCTTGTATTTGGACCTGGGAAGGCTTTAGCGGGTGGGCCACGTTTCACCTGCTGTGGTGAAATTTGGTTCCTTGGGCAAGGCTGATATCCATCAGTTTCACCCATGAAGCTGGTACTTTCTTGGCTCAGAAACAACAGGCTGCCTGACCTGAATAATTTATGACAACGGGAGGTAAACCCGTGTAGTCCTTTAGCTTCTCTACCATCTGCTGTCTGTTGACGGGCAGTTTTCACTTCAGTTTTTTGGAATAGAGATTTGGCAAAGAGAAGCAAAATACTGTGTCCAGGACCCTGAATTCTAAATCTTTCACTTATTTAATTGTAGTTGGTTTTGTTGTTTTGGCAAAGTTGGATCGGTGAGGGATGGGGATATGTCTGCCTGGCTGGCGTGAGCTCCTTGTGAGCAGGCACAACACCTTGAACATTTTTGTATCATTGGTGTTTAGCACAGCACATGACCCAACGCATAATACTTGGCACACACAGAGTCAATGCTTGTTGGATGGATTGGAAGGGGGCGTGGGAATTGGATGCTCAGCATAACATTGAGCAGTATGTTCTGTTTGCAAGGTACATGTTTGGTGCTGGGAATGCGAAGATGAATAAGACTTCATCCAGAATACCTTGTGTCATTTACAGCTTGCATTCTGTATGTGCGAGTGTGTTTGTATTAGTTTTGTGTTCCACGCGTTACTTGTTTAATTTCCTGATTGTGTCTTAAATTCCTCTGAGTAGGCATTGATAAAATATTCCTCAGGTTAAACTATATGTGTGTGCATATGTACACATTTATTTTGGGTTCACCATAGTGCTGGAGTTCCTGACTGTAGGGTTGTTTGTCTTTAAAAATTATTTACGCGTCTAAAAAATTATTTAGATAGCACTAAAAAGCTCTTTATCAATGCTGTTTCTAAGCCATGATGGAAATTATTGGAGGACAAATGAGATTATCTACAGTCAGCAGATATCAGGCTGTTACAGGCCTTGTACGGCATTTACTAAACTAGAAATGTATCCCCGTGTCAGCCCTTCTATTACCTAGATTATTCATGACTACTTCTCATGTAGTTATTATCTATTAAATATAAATGTTTTTCTTACAGCGTTTGTGAATTATAACCCCTATGGGATAAATAAGCTAGGAAGAGAATTCCTTGACTTTTACAATGTTAAGCAAAGTCTTCTAACACAGGGATTGTCAAGCTTTGCTGCACATTAGCATTACTTGGAAAAACTTAAAAATCTAGTGCCAAGGCTACCCCCAGACCAGTGAAATCAGAATGGCGTGGGCCTGGGACACAGTGATTCTGTGTATAGCTACATTTGAGAATCAGAGCTTAAGAATGAGTGTTTTAACCAGAATTACTTTGCCCCAGCTATTTTGTTGTGACTCACCACTAAATACTGTTGGGAACATTGGTAATGCAGAAATTTCTTTTTGGGTTCAGGACTTCATGGGATACTTAGAAATAGGAAACAGAAAAAAAAAATAAGAGGGCTAAAGACTTGTAGCGTGCATTTTACAACTCTTTTGAGGACTGTACCTCTTAATAGTAATGACCTTAAATTCATACTTATCATCCTAACCCACAGGTGACCTAAGCAGTCCAAGGGAGACAGGCCTGGCATGACTGATGCATGGGATACTGTCTGGAGTGTAAGACAGGAATTGCACATCTTCAGCTCAGCCAGCCCATGCTGGGAAAACAGATCTTCTTTCGTTTCTTGGCAGTTTACATGGTAGTACATACATTGGGTTGTCGGAAAAGTCATGACACATTTTTGCAACAAAAAATAGAAAAAATACGTCATGACTTTTCTGACAACCTAATACAATAGGGAAAATCAAAGTACTCAGTGGTTAATATCTACACTGATTATATTTGATTGCTAATAGTAAATGTGTCTTGTTTGAACACTCACTCTGATGGCAGGAGAAGTCGGTGGAGCTTCATTGCAGCTGTAGATCATCCTTGTGAATATAATGGACAGATGGACTTGGAGTCAGTTTTCGCATTGAGAGGAAAAAACCTTGTCAATTTTAGTTTTATTCCCAGGGCTTAGGTACTACATCTTATAGTCCTGTGGAGAAATGAGATGCTCTGGAACATGGAGTGTTCGTTCCTATGTCTTCACAGGCAGTGTAGGCATTTAAAAGGGAGAAAGAAAGAAAAAAGATGACGGAAGTATAGCTGATCCTCATTCATGGAGGATACCATGTTTGCAAATTGGCTAACAAAAGTTTATGTGTAATGCCCACACGAATCCTTACAATGCTTTGGCAGTCATTTTTGGACATGTGCAGAGTGGTGAAAATTTTAGTCACCCAGAGCACACACTCCTAAGTGAAGTCGAACAAGGTGACACTTGATCTTTGTGTTTCACTGGTCATACTGTAAAGAAGTGTCCTTTTTGGAACTTATTTGATGCCATGGTTTTTGCATTTTTAAAAAAAATTTCTGCTTTTTCTTGATGATTTTGCTGTTTAAAATGGTCCCAGGCATAGTGCGGAGTGGCAGCCCAGTGTTCCGAAGTGCAAGAAGGCTGCCATCTGCCCGATGGAGAAATATGTGTGTTAGATATGCTTCGTTCCTTCAGGCATGAGTTAGAGCGCTGCTGCCCAGGAGCTCACTGTTAAGGAATGAACAGTGTATATTAAATACTGTGCTTTAGACAGACACACACGCAAAATAGTTACATATTAGTCAGTTGGCAAAAGTTTTGTTGCCAGAGGCTGTAGGAACCTAACTCTGTATTTCCCCTAGGAGCAGTGGCATTCAGGATCAACTAATTTAGTGTGTGCAGCAACTTTAAGGAACACACCTACTGCAAATAATGAGAATAGACTGTATTTAAAGAAGAAACAAACGTTTAATTAGAAGCCTTCTCCCAAGAAAGAAGTTTCAATACTCTAAGCCTGTACCTTAGAGGGAGCAGCATAAATATTAACTTCAATGTAGCAGAAACGTGCATTGAAGAAGCAAACCTAATTTATTTTTAACTTTCATTCTCTGTTACTGCATGGTACCTTCTCTAGGTTTCACCGGGATTGATTCTGAATATGAAAAACCCGAGGCCCCGGAATTGGTGCTGAAAACAGACTCCTGTGATGTAAATGATTGTGTGCAGCAGGTTGTGGAACTTCTGCAGGAACGGGTAAGAGAAGATCAAAGAGGGTACTTACAGACGTTTTCTCTTAATACTTTAAGGCTCTTGTGGTCCTCTTGTTTGCATTGTTTCTGATGAGAAGTCTGATGCAGTTCTTTTCTTTGTTCCTTTCTTTGTCATATTTTTTTTTTGGCCCAAATTCAAGATTTTCTTTTAATCTTTGTTTTTTAACAGTTTTATTATAGTATGTTGTGTCTGGGTCTTTCAGTACGTTTGGGTCTTTTTTCTTCCAGTTTAGAGTTTTCTGACCTTCTTTGGGTTAGTGGTTTGTTCTTTTATTTATTAGTTTGTGAAAGCTCTTGGTCATTATGTCTTCAAATATTTATTTTGCCCAATTCTCTCTTCTTCTGGGACTTGTTACACAAATGTTAGAGAGTATAATATTGTCCCGCAGTTTTTAGATGCTCTGTTCTTCGACTCTTTTTGTCTTCATTTTTCAGCTTTGATTAATTTATATTTACTTATTTTCAAATTTACTGATTCTAACACACACTTCAGGAGCGATATACTTCAGCTGTTTCCAACATATTGATTTGCCATAGAAAGAATTCTTTTTTTTTAAAGATTTTATTGGGGAGTTGGGCGAGGGGAACAGCGCTGGGGAATTGGGGGAAGGGGAACAGATAAGTTGCTGTCCTTTTGTTCTTCAGTCTAGTTGTGGAGGACNTCAGCGGCTGCTCAGCTCGGGCTGGACTCGAACTGCTGTTGCTCAGAGCTCAAACTCTTGAGCGAGCTCTTAACCAACTGAGCCACTCGGCCAGCCTAATTGCTTTAGTTATGAATCCAGTAATTACCCAGTCACCCAGGTGGCGAGTATTAGTACATAAATGTGCTCTTGCCTTCTCCTTTCCTTCTCGTTGTTCACTGAATCAACATCACTGATAGAGGAAAGTGAGTTGTAATGATGATATTCATTCAAGCTTAATTATATCATAAATTGGATTCCCAAATACTTTAATCTATGGGAGGTAATGAGCCTGAGCTATAGAGGTAATTTCTAATATTTCATTTACTTTTGTCCCTTCTTTTTCTTCTCTTGTCAGAAGTAACTTGGGCATATAACTTTGTTTTCAAATTGGCATGAGCTTTAGAATAGTGGTAATAAGAAGACAAAGTGAATAGCTACCCAGCCTTGTCTAATACTAAAACTGGTTAAGCCCTTTGAAGTTCATCGGTGATGCCCAGAAAGACTTTGGGCCTAGATAGGTGTTATTAAAAACATAAATGCTTATTATATTTAAATTATAGATGTTTTTCTAGCTTAGAGGTAAATGTTATAGAGAAATATTTTTACTATTATTACTGAGAAGCTGCTATGAATAATGAATGTAATTAAGCCTATATTAAAATTCTTTATTAAGTAGGTGTCCTTCTAACTTTATATATGGAATCTGTGTGGACTGTTTAATTGTAGGCTTATCTGGAGCAGGGAAGACCACAGTGAGCATGGCTTTGGAGGAGTACTTGGTTTGCCATGGGATCCCATGCTATACTTTGGATGGTGACAATATTCGTCAAGGTCTCAATAAAAATCTTGGCTTTAGTCCTGAAGACAGAGAAGAGAATGTGCGACGCATTGCAGAAGTTGCTAAGCTGTTTGCAGATGCTGGCTTAGTATGCATCACGAGTTTTATATCACCTTATACTCAGGTATGCGGCTTTTGTGCTGATGATGTTTATTGAGAATATGGTATCAGGCAAAGCAAATGGTTTAAATGTTAACATGTGCTTTGAGTTTAAATCCAAATTAAAATAATTAACCTATAACGTTTTTGTGCTGCGACTTTCTGAGTAAATTCATTTTGGATAAAACCTGCTATAATCCTCAAAAGTGTCACCAAAGTTGTTAACCTTAAGCCAATGGCCAAATTACTGCAAGCTGACTTTTCAATTCAATAAGTATATAGTAAATACTCAACAGGCATCAGATGCCAGGGAAATCTTATGTTTTTTTCATGTGTGTCCCACCATGGCTTCTTTGCTCAAAATTCTTGGGTCTTATGTCTCATCATATTCTTCCTCTTATTTCAGAGACCATAGCAACACAGATGCACTTTTTTGTATTTCTCTGAAGAAAAATCATTTTATTTCTCACCAAAAGATTTTTGTTTCCCCTATCTGAAAGGCACGCTTCTCCTCCCTGCTACCCGCCTTTCTCAGCATCACTGACTCCTATTCATGCTTTGAGGCGCAGTTCAGTATCTCCTCTCCTAAGCACCTTCCTTTCCCCACCCTCAGGCTTTGTTTGTACCTGTCTTTGGTGTCCTTGTTACTGTACCTTCACATACTGTTTTATTATAAATACCAGTTCATTGGTTGTTGGTGGTAATAGCAGCAGCAGACGTAAAAATAATAGTATTAATAGCAGCTAACATTTATTGAACACTTAACTATGTACTGGTAATTGTTTTAAAGTGTTTTTATGGGTACTAAGTCATTTAGTTCCCATTACCCAATAAAGAAGATAGAGGTGAGGAAACAGGTGTAAGTTACCCAAGGCCACACACTGTACGTGGTAGAGCAAGGATTTGCACCCAGACAGCATCCCTGGAACCCATGCCTTTGCCTGCCAGGCTGCGGCTCCTTGAGGTCTGGGACTGTGTCTCATTTATCTTTGTAATCTTGATGCCAAAGCCATGCTCCTGGAACACAGTAGATATTTAAGGTTTGTTAGGTGATAGCATAGTCCCTTAGGGAGCACAAATATCAAAGAACAAGCAAGTTAGTTTAGTGGTTTAAGGCAGGGGCTTGGGAGTCAGATACAGTGGGCCGAAATCTGAGCTCTGCCAATTACTGCTATGACCTTGGCCAGTTCACTTAACCTTCCTAAGCTCAGATGATGCCTGCCTCAGTGTTGCTCTGAGGATTGGGTAAGTCATGCATTCAAAGCTCACAGCACAGTAGCCTGGAATGTAAAAAGTATTTAGTATGTGTAATAAATAATAGCATAGTTCTAGTACTGTGTCATAAACAAATTTGGATGGTCTCTTAGACTTAAAACAATGAAATCTGAGCTGTAAGAGTTATAGATAAGTATCAGGTTTAGTGTTAGTCCTACGGGTTCACTTAATTGGACCATGGCCAAGAGTCCTAAAAGGCTCAGTGAGGAATAGCTACTTTTTATTTTTCTTAAATGTTGGGATCTGTGTCAATACACCCATTTAAAGTATATCGATAATGAAGAATATAAGCAGATGAGAGGTGTTTAGAGTTCCTGAATTCTTGAATATAAACAAGTTTCTCAGATATAAAATAACAGTGATATTCTTGCGCATTCTGGGGATCTTTGCAACTGTTGGAGGAGGAGAAAGTCAGTAATACCTGATTGGAGAGCTGTCAGCTGAGACCTGGGTATCTGAAAGTATGTGTTGATCTGCTTTTTGACCCCATTTCCATAGTGTGGAACAAAACTTCTGTTGCTCTCATCTCTAAGAGCACTAAGAATAAGGCTCGCACTATGCTGAGGCATGTCAGAATCCACGATACTATTTGGATCGAATCATATAGGATATGTGTATTTTTCTGTGTCATCACTGAACTTGAGCATCTTGGCTCTAAGATAAAACTGTTCCTATCCTTAAGGAGTTGGTAGGTTGTCTGGTGGGAATATACAGATGGGAACAGTTAGAATATCTTGAGGCATGTGATTAGGTAAATGTGTGTAAAGATGTCGTGGAAGATTCACAGAGAAGCTGCCTTGAAATGAGTCAAGAAGGATGAATCAGAGTAAACCAGTTAATAATAGACCAGAGGGAGAAAGCTGTTTCAGACAGAGGAGACAGTACAGTATTTACAGAGGCGTGGAAATGTGAAGGCATTTGGTCTTTGGGGGACTGTAGGTAGTTTGGTAAATCTGCTGTGCAGGTTGAGTGTGAGGGGAGCGATTTGCAGAGGTGTGATGATGAACTCTGCACTGCATAGGATTTCACCCCACAGCTAGTGAACAGTTTGAGATTGTATCAGGGGATGATATTCTTGAGTTTACATCTCAGAGAGATCACCCTTGAAGCCTGGAGTGAGAATGGCATGGAAGAAGAGGGATGGTTAGGAGGCTTTTGGAGTGAATTTGAGCAGCTGCAATGGGAATGGAAAAGATGGGATATACGGAAGGACTGTTGAGCTGATAGCAGCAGCAGGACCTGGTGCCTGATTGATTACTGGTTTTGATGGGGCCAGGGGTGGAGTGGATGAAGGATAGTGTTTTCTGAATAAAGATGGAGTGATTCAGTTAGAAACTACAGGGTGGGAAGGGAGAGGTTGAGTATTTCAATTTAAGTGGGTTAGGTTTGAAGTGCTAATGGAGTATCCAAGTGGAGATGACCACTGGGTCATTGGAAAATTGGTTCCGGAGCTCAGGAAAGTTGAATTGACATACAGATTTAGGAATCATTAACTTTATTAGTTGAAGCCTAGATGAAGTTGAGTATACAGAAGAATGTATGGAATGAGAGGGGAGAGTCACTGATGAAAACTCGGAAACACCTTCATTTAAAAGGATAGCTGGCAGGCCTGCCGAGTGGCTCAATTGGTTAAGAGCGTGAGCTCTGAGCAACAGGATCAACAGTTCGATTCTCACATGCGCCCAAGCTGAGCTGCCACTGAGCTGCCAACAGGTGGCAGGATGGCTCAGCTGGTGAGAGCAAGTGCTCCTAACAACAAGGTTGCCGATTCAACTCCCGCATGGGATGGTGGGCTATGCCCACCGCAACTAAGATTGAACACGGCACCTTGAGCTGCGCAGCTGCAAGCTGCTGACGGGCAGCTGGATGGCAACTGGACTTGGAGCTGAGCTTGCTGCACACTCCACAATTAAGACTAAAGGACAACAACTTGGCTGTCCCC
>NW_017731376.1:1171477-1177398 GCF_001890085.2 Hipposideros armiger | reverse complement strand
TTAGCTGTAGAGGGCGCAGTGTCACTGGCCCCCATGTGGGATCCAAACCGGGGCCCTGCTGCTCAGAGCTGGCGTCCCAAGTCAGCTCTTAACCAACGTGCCACTTGGCCGGCCCCATAGAAAGAATTCTTAACTCTGGTAATCATTAAAAATAATTCTGCCACTATTTGGTGCATTCTCTCTTCTCTCTCTTCTCTCTCTCTCATATAGCTTACATATCTATGTTGAAATTATATAATCTGTTCATGCATGTTATCCATTTTTGCACTAGATTCTTTAACATAGTAATTACAGTTATTTTAAAACCCTACCTGATAGTTCCAACTTCTTAGTCATTTCTGGGTCTGGTTTTGTTGATTGCTGTATCTCTTAACAGTGGGTGGCTTTTCTTGCTCTTTTTTGGTGTATTGCAATTTTTTATTGAATGTTGGAAGAACAGTAGAGATTGGGGTAAATGGTATTTATGCCCTAGGCATTTATGGTCTATTCCCATTTATGCCCAGCTGGATTTGGACTTCTTTATTCTGTAGTAACTCTTAATGAATCACCAGTTTCAAATTTCTCCAGTGGTGGGCTGTCCTACATTGTGGGGCCAGGCCTGCAGGAGGGTTTTTCTCTGTTTCTGCTCTAGCCTCAGCATTCAGTATTCCTTGCCTGCCTCTGCCACAGAGAGAAAGAGTCCCTGTCCACGCGCCCGCTCCTCTGTCCTCAGTAAACTGCTTTGCATTGTACTCGGTGCTAGGCTCAGATAGGGGGAGCATTGGTGATTCTTGGTTTGCTGGTCCACCTTCAGTCTTAGAGAGTACCTATGCTCCTGGACCTTGGAGTCGGCCATTCTCAATGTCCTTTCTCCTCCCTCCGTGGTAGCCAACTTCCGGTTTGAACCTGGGAGGCTTTGGAGGGTGAGTTGTCTGCTGCTCACATGCGTTAGCCGATCCCTGGTTTGTATAGTTCAGGATCCTCCGTCCAGAGAGTTTCCTCCACCTCTCTCCCTTTAGCAGACCATATTTGCTTCTACCTGTCCCCCAGAAACAGTGGACTTTGGGAGAGTTTCCTGTCTATACCTATCGGTTTAAGGCTTGTGCTATGTGAGCCAAGGATTCAGACTCTCCCCACTGTCTGGATTCTTGGCTCACATAGCACAAGCTGTGTGGACCACCCAGGAGAGCTGAGTCTCCACACCTGCTCCTGATCCTCTGAGCACCTGGCCTGGGCCTGACTGAGTGAGTGCAGAACCCTTTGTGTCTAGGTTCCCATTATACTTGCCTGTCCCACTGGTCCTCACTCAGCCTTCCAGAGTTTTAAAACCATTTTAGCTGTTTTTCTTTTCGGCCTTTATTGCAGTCTCCTCTTCATCCTGGGCACCGCTAAAAGAAACAAAAGTCATGTGTCTTGTCTTTCTTGGGATTTGTCACTCTTTGGAAGCAGTTCACGTCACTGCTTTAGGACCTCAGCTCTGTGATGGGCTCAGGGAGGTTTATGATTTTATAGATTAGCTGGCGTTACCTCTATTAAGTCTATAGATATTAATTCTATGTCATTTTCATGGAAACTGTGTTTCCAGCATTTTTCCTTTTTTATTTTGATTGTATTTTTGTTTGCATTTTTTGTATATTGACCCTATCTGTTTTTACTTGAAATTTGCCATATCAGTGTTAGAGAGTTGTACATACTTTCATTTTCTGTTAGTTTAGATTATTTATTTTTTAATATCTAATTAGTGATTCATAAGTTTTTTTTTACAAAACCTTGAAAAAATACTCATAGATACTCATATATAATTTTAGGAGGGTCATGAATCTCTGAAGCCATTTGATGGACTACAGATAATTCCAGATAGCTCAGAGACTTACACGGGATTATTAAACTTAATGTGTGATGGGTACCATAGGTCTCTCTTTCTCCATTTTTCCTTCCCTTCCTCCCTCCCTCCCTTCCCCCTTTCCTCCTCTCCCCTCCTCTTCCCTGATGCCATTGCTTGCCTTAGTGTCTGTTCTCTGGTCTTAATGCCTTGTTCCTAATTAATGATTATACTAATTGCCCTTCCTTTTATATAGATATTAGTCTGTATTATGCCTGCTAGATAATCTAATGATTGGACAATTTCATTAAAGGTTTGAAAAGAGAGACAGCTAAGAAACTAACACTTGCTGATTACTTATTATAAGGGACATATATGTAGGGCTTCTTGTCTTTTAAAATATTGGTTTTGATTGTTAGAATTTGGGGGAAAGTGACCTTTCTCCTAGTTTAGCTTTACAGCAAGTCCTTGAGTAATGCCATTTCGTTCATCATTGCTTTGTTATAACATTGATGCGATGCCATAGGAACTTAACCCTTGTGTATATCACTTAGTCTGTGATACAATTGGTTTCTTTATATGTACTTTTGCTTCAAGTCACAGAACCTGTTGACAGATGTTAAGTGAGGACTTAACTGGAACCACCTCTCACTTGAATTACTGTGGTGTTTTCTCAATGGCCTTTGTGCTGCGTACTTCCCATATGTTGTCTACTTTTACTCACACAGTAGACCTTTGAAGTATTTCAGAGATACTAAGTAACTTGCTCATGAACATATTGCATTCTATACCTAGGATTCTAGGTATATGATTTCCTAGTACACGTTTTCATATACCTGTGGCTTTTACTTTTAAGAATGTTCTCATTCTACCTTAAGTGCAATGTCATTAAATCTACAGCGAGTAAAGGATTCTGGTTAGATTAGTTTCAGACAGAGACACTTTCTTTTGGAGAAGTATTTATTTTTATCCTAAAGCTAGGTGGTGAAAAAAGAGGACATGTAAATGCCTCCTTAATATAATTGTTTTCTTTTGGTACCACCCTCCTTTGGGGAAGAAATTTCAGTTATATGTTTTCCTAAGTAAACAATCTCACTTTCTGTTGAAAGCATGTATGTCTGTGTTGTATATGTTGATCCTGTTAATTTAACAAATATTTAGTGCTATACACTCTAGGCACTACTGTAAAACACTGGGGATGTGGCAGTGAATTAAACAGTAAAAATTCCTGTCTCATGGAACTTGATTTTTGGTTTTTGCCACCATTATTTATAGTAACAGACTTGACTGACCATATATAAATTCATTATTTTTTTTTCTTTTATAACATGATGTGGAATTTTAAAACACAATTGAAAAAAGACACATATGCATGTGTGCGCACTTACACACACACACACACACACACACACACACACACACACACACACCTACTTCTGTTTTGGCATTTATCCTCCATTTTCTTACAAAGTGGAATCTTAAATGAATGAGCATTAGGGTACATGGGGCAACCTTTGAATACCTGCTGTTCAGCTCAAAGTTTGTTTAGTTAGTGATCAAGAGTGTGTTTGCCTGCTACACCCTTATTGCAAGGTGACTTAAAATAATGCACTTTCCATAACAAACTTCTCTCTGGTGATCAGAGGTAGCAAATGCAGTCCAGCTTCATTGCCATCACAAAGGCATTTGTTAGGCTTTCCAAAAGTGGGTGATGGGAACTTACATAATAGAGTTCAAATATAGATTGGGAGGTGAAGGGGATGAATATGTAGAGTGCAGTGGTGTTTTAAAGCAAGGAATAGTAACCAAATCCACAGCTTTATAGTGTGTGCTTTGAATGGGGATATGAGGATTAGAGGCTCTCCCGTTACCCAGCATCCTGTGTAAGAATATAGTGGTGTGTACTAGAAGCAGATGTCATCAGCGGAGAAGGAAACCATCAGCAGTGACTCCCATTAGTTGAACCCCCTTACCTTGTTCATGGCCCTATATTAGGCACTTCAATTGCATTATTGCATTTAATTTGCATTAAAACTCTGGGAAGTAGCTGTGATGTAGGATTCTGGTGTCTGGTGCTTGGAGTTCGTGGCCTCTCGCACTCGAAGAATGAGAACTTGGACCTGGAGAGATAAATTGAAACAGTATACAGTTTTATTGCAAAAGCCAAAAGCACAAGAATACAGCTCTCTGAAGAGAGGGGTATCTGAACGGAATACCCCCGCAGACTAAGCTGAGCCGGAGACTATACGTTGGATCCAGTTGGATCTGTAACCTTTAAGTTGTTTACCAGGGGCCAGTTGGGCTCCCCCACCTCCCCTTCCTGCACCTGGGCTGGTATCTTGGCTGCCTCTGCAGCCTGCTCCGGTAACTCCTTCCGTCTAGGTCCCGTCACTACATTTTTCCTGCTAGTTACTGTTCTCTTTGGCCATGAGGTCCTCCGCTGTGCATCCCCCACCATTTTCCCATCTCATGTTGAGGCTGTTTATCCAGGCCTTGATGCCCTCCATCCTAGTCCTGTCCCTAACTGCCTATGACTTTCCTATCTCAGTTGTAATTATCCTCATTATACTGATAAGGAAATAGACTCAGGGAGTCTGTTTGTCCCATGGCAGTTCACTGGGGTAGAGTGGGATTTAACACAGCCTGAGGGGTTCTTCATCCCATACTCTTGGTTTTCTACTACACTGTCTTTACTAATATTTAGATTCTTTCCATCTCTGGTTTATTTCTGAAATATGAATCTTTTCTATAATTGTCTTTCACATTCCTTGGCCATTTGTTTCCTAAGTGTAGTTGGGATTGAGAAATTGAGAGGAATGGGCATTTCATTGACCTTAGAAAGATTGTATTTTTAGAAGACTTTTAAAATACTTCAGAGCAGATCAAAGACAACACTATCTGGGCTGGAAAAAATATTTATTATATAAAGAAATAAACTCCCATGCTTGTCGTTGGTTAGTGTGAAATGTTCTATGTAGTGTGAAATAAGAAAAGTGTTTGTAGGTTATCTGTTTTATCCTGCAAAGCTGGGCCACATTTTGTCAGATGAATTATGATTTACTTAGGTCCTAAACCCCAAATCTAAGTGGTAAATGAGTGACTTGAGCCTATTATATCATATGTAATGGGAACTTNAATAAATTAAAATAAAAGGATAGCTGGAGTAGTAAGATCACAACTGAATCACTCTTCCAGACACTAAGGTATAAAGCTAAGGAAATGATTTCAATATATCTGAATAAGATCTGTGACAGAGGTATATGGGGGGGTACGCTGAGGACCAGAGGAAGCAAGGGCCGTCAGTCAGCCTGGGCATGCACAGAAGTCGTTTTGGAGGATGTTACCATGGAGATGTGCTATGAGGGAGCACCTTGCTGTAGCTAGAAGAGCGGGGGGAGTGTTCCTGGCAGGGAGATGGCAAAGGCATAAGCCCAAACACCCAGGTAGACCAGGCAAGTTTAATTATTAATAGAGCAGCAAGTGCAAGTTTGAGAATGGTGGGGCCAGGTACGGAAGGCTTTATGCCTCACTGTAAGAAGCCTGGGTTTTACCCTGATGGTGGGGGGCTGTTTCTGAAGAATTGAGTGACATGCTCAGATGTGCATCTTCTGTCATCTTGGGGACATTGCAGAGTATGGCTTTGAGCAGATGAAACCTAGAAGCCAGCAGACTGACTTTCATAAGAGTGTTACAGTTGTCCCGACAGGAGAAATGAGGTGGAACGCAGGAGTAGGGAAGAAGCAGGCCCTGGGTTGGTGTACTAGTTAGAGGTAAAATCGGAAGGATTTGGGGACAGAATGCATGTAGGGCCAAAGGGAAGGAACCATAATAGCTGTCAGGACTCGGGGGGACCGATGTTGGGTGTTGTCAGCCCTTGATTTGGGCAGCATGGCGGGTGGGGGAGGTGGCGCAAGTTTGCGAGGAAAGAGGATGGAGTCAGTTTTGGACGGGTTAAGTTCGAGGACCTTTGGAGGATCTGGGTGGGTATCCTGAGGAGGAAGTTGGAAATGTGTTACATTTCAGGAGAGGAGACAGGGCTCCGGCGTAAGTGTCGGTGTGTGCGGTGTAGCTTGCGGTGTGAGTGAGGGCAGTGAGAAAAGGGCTGCATAATGTGAGCAGT
>NW_017731376.1:1164819-1169467 GCF_001890085.2 Hipposideros armiger | reverse complement strand
GTTTTTCTGTGTTATCACTTCTTTTAACTGGGGAGTGAAGTAGATGTTAGAAAATGTAATTTCTAATCATCCTTCTTGAGAAACTTTATCATAAGAACATAAGGATTAAATATTGCCTTTTGATTTTCTTTCTTGGATCTAATGGGAAAGTCTTTGTGGACTGCCTCCTGAGTAATGACTTAGTCTTCGGTTTGGTGCAAATCTACCTATTAATTTTCCATCTTGCACTGTACCTAGTGGTGGTCATTCTAAAACAGCCAAACAGAATCATTGATTTTGTTGACATCTCTTGCCCAAAGGAGCCATGTCATGATTTCCCAAAAAAGTGTGGTTCCTATTCAGTATGTAAATAAGATCCACATAGGAATGTGACAGTGCATTTTATTTTTCTAATCTGTGCGTAATGAGTAGAAAAGAAACAACAAACTTTTAGAGCATGGAAAGGTGGGATCTGTGAATGTGCTTTTAAGTACATATTTGGGCTTAAATGGAGCCCTAGTTACTTATTACCTTTGTTATTTGGCATTGGTTGAATTCTGATTAAAAACCAAGAAACAAAAAAGTTTTTGTGTTCCTGTCTCAAGTATACCCAAGTATACTCAAGTATACTCAACCAATTTGCTACTCAAAAGGTAGTTATCATTGAGGATTTAAATTTTTCCTGAAAAGGCCCTAAAACATAGTTGTTTGTCTTATTCCTATATTGGAGGTACTCATTGTATTTTTGGTGGTGTTAGGACTTAATGGGTTGATTCTTCCTTGATAAACAGATTCTTTTACTTCTGTGATTCGATGCCATAGTTTTTCCCCCAAAGACAGTTTCATGAATTGTTGGAAGTATTGGCTACCCACAGTGTTGATTTTCTTTTAATTTTTGTTGTTTTTTTAACCTCTGGGGTTGTTGCTTGTTCTGTCTCCTGATTTTCTGTGTCAGGAACTAATTCAACATTGTCACTGGACGCATATATCTTTTATTACTTGAAGTGTCCGCTGAAGTGAAAGGTGGATGTGTAAAGCCTGTGGAGTATAATCCAAGCTGTGTGCTCTGTGTTCTTTTGTGCTCTGCAGGGGGTGTCATTAACTTGTCAGTGCCTGTAGTTCTGTCAGCAACTCATGAAGATAAAGAGAGGCTGGANCAGCTCAGGGGCAGCTCAGCTCAGGGGCAGCTCACAGGCTCATGTGGGAATCGAACCGGTGACCCTGTTGCTCAGAGCTTGTGGTCTTAACCAATTGAGCCACTTGGGCGGCCTGCTTAATGACTTCTTGTATGTGAGATGTTATCTGCTTGAGAGTAGACCAACTGACATTTGGAAAATTGGTTGGGGAAGCACAGCATTCAAAGCCCTCTTTTATACTTTTTAAAAGTCTTATTTTGAAATGGTCATTAAGATACCCTTTGAAGAACTCTAAATTGTTGAATCAAACATTTAATTGTACATTTGTTTTTATATAGGATATTGTACCTGTAGATGCCTCTTATGAAGTAAAAGAACTCTATGTGCCAGAAAATAAGCTTCACTTGGCAAAAACAGATGCAGAAACACTACCAGCGCTGAAAATTAATAAAGTAAGTTCTTTGTTGCTTTTCATACCAAGTGATTTAGGCTTATATACAGTCGGTAGTCTGTAAAATCTGTGGTTTTATATCTGTTTGAGGGCATGGGTAGTTGTGTGTGATGAGACATTTCAGGGATGAGAAATGTGTTTAATTTGTAAAACTATATTCCCAAATTACCATGGCCTAGATTTTCCTTTAGGCATAATATTTATTTATGTTTAAATATCAGAGAACAAAGATTGTGTAAGATTTTTAGGTTTGTCAGAAGGAATGGGTTCTAAAAGGTTAAGAAATACTAATCTGTAATCATTAAAATGAACATTTTTTCCTTTAAACATGTTTTCTAATCCCCTGCCAAAAACCTAATTCTCCTTTTCTTATATTTTTAAGAATATTTCTGTTGTACATCTTAGCTGTAATGATATCATTAGGTGTTTTTCCAGTTTAAAAAACTGCTTAGTTAAACTAGATATGATGACAACAGAGACTCTAATTTATCATTTTCAAACCTTAGAGAAATTGAAATCATGTCACTGGGTATACTTTACAACAGAAAGATTAAGGAATGAGAGCCTGAACTAGAAGCAGAGTTTCCCAGCCTTTCTTTTCGGATAGTAAAAATCTGACACACCCAAGGAAGTGCCAGATCTGGAAGTAAGCAGAAAGGAGAAAAATAACCCCCAAATTTTTGTGCTTGGAGAAAGACTTTTCCAGTAGCTTTTCAAATCCCTGATAGAAGTAGATGATCCGATGTGTGTTGTGGATTGGATCTCTGACCAGGAGCCCAGACACGCTGGGAGCACAGACATGGCGGATTCAGAGCAGAGCTGCTCAGGAAGCTGACTGCTGCCGAGGAACAGCGGGCTTTGTCACTGACGACTTTACATGGAATGAAAACACACATGAGCCGTACACACACACACACAGAAACAGAATGACAGTGAATGAATATGAATCTAGGTCAGTCAGACTGTACAACCCAGAAAGATAGTAGCTTTTTAAAAATGTGAACTTTTCCCCCATACAATGGTTTGTTCTTTACACAGCAGTATGAGAGGTAATTAATTAAAAACTTCATGCTAAGTCAGCTAATGTATCAGCTTGGGTTGCCATAACAAACACCATAGACTGGATGACTTAAACAGCAGAAATTTATTTTCTCCCAGTTCTGGAGGTTGGAAAGTCCCACATCCAGGTGCTGGCTGATTTGGTTCCTCGTGAGGCTCTCTTTCTGGCTTGTTGACAGGCACCCGTTTCACCATATCCTGACTGGGTGGAGAGAGGGAGCTCTGGTGCCTTCCTCTTCTTATGAAGGGCAGCCGACCTATGGGAGTAGGATNTGAATTTCTCAGTATTTTTTGTCAGAGCATATTTATTTTCTTAACGTGCTTTAGGTGGCACATATTTATTCAAGAAAACAGAAGACACTGAAAAATACTGAGGATTTTTGGATTAAAAGATTTTTTCTCCTAGCCCTTGAATGGTCACTAGATGGCCTGCTGGTATTGCATTTTAACTTGGCGTGTTGTGACATGAGGAAGTAGGCTCCTTGCTGCTGGTTTTAATCTAAAGTGATATTTTAAATGCTGTTTTTAAATCTACCAGGAACTCTAGATTTACTAGTGCTATAAATTATTTAAAGGTTTGTCTTTTTATGAAATGGTGGTTTAGTGCTCTAAATGGATTTTATACTACACATAAAAACCAGACTTTGCAGCTCAGTTTTAAAGTATTGCCAGAATGTCGTTTGGTGTTCATGCTTTGGATGCATGTAGTGTAGATAATAGAAATTTAATAGTTATATAAAAATATGAATGAGCTCTAATGTTCAGATCTGTTGAGCAGATTTGGCTCAAGAAAAAAGTGCAGAAAATACTTTAAGGAAAAACTTAGAATATGGAATCACTATGTTTATTAACATGTTCAGCATTCTTTAGGAAGAGTAAAAAGAGAAGGCAAGAGCTACTATGAGTATGTATTTTCAGGTAGTGAACATTGTTCTGCCGGCCAGTTTCCAGATAAAAACAAACAATTGTTTCTTTGGACAAAGATATAGATACAGCATATGTTAGATCTAGATTGCATTAAATCAGTCAAGCAAAAAAAGTTTTAAGTACCCATGTTATGTTTTAAAATGAATATTTAAAGAGTCATAATATCTAAATATTTCTAGACCTACTTCATTAATGGTAGCGTATGAACTGTTTCCTGATCCCCTAGCCAGGAAGGACTCTTAGGGGCACCCCCAAATCCCCTTTACCCTGAAATGCTGGGTGACTGTGGAGTTCTGAAGATTAGGTGAGGGGTTTAGGTATGTAAACAGTTGCTCTTGACTTGGCTTGTGATCTGTTTTTGTTTTAAAGTGAATTCCTGAAATAAAGGGTTTTATATGAACAATTTGAAGAAGAGCGCATTGCTTTCTAATAGCTGACTGTGTCTCTGGAAATCCCAACGAATCCCAAATAGAATGGATAGCTCGTGAGGCAGGGACTTCACATCCTGTTGTCCAGATACCTTGTCTCACTTTGAGGTGGTTTTGCTCCTTTTAGATATTTAGTAGTGGTTTTGGAAACTGAAAAGATTTGTCCCTAGAATGTGCTAGAAACCGGGTATGTCTACATTGAAACATTTCTTTTTATATTTCTGATAGAGAGCTCCCTTCTCTTCTCTCTGCAGTGGAATCCACAGAACTGGCTTCCTCTGAGCAAATGTTCCACTTTCCTCTTGGTTCATGCTGTTACCTACACACTTTATGTATCTTTTTGGACAAGAGAAACAATAGCAACCTCTTGAACTTTAATTTTGGCATTAGGTTAGGCATCAAAAGAATTTTGTCTCTAAGTTGTGAAGCTAGAATTCATTTTGAAATATTGCTGGATGTGGATTTTGAAAAGGGAAGAATTTTGTGAAATGCTTGTAATGAAAAAATTATTTTGACTCAAAAATAGGGGGAAAAAATCCCTTTCTTAAAAAGAAAGTCAGTATAGCATCTATGTTCATACACATAAAGTAGCCCATTACTAAAAATGCATTCATGCTAAAGCTATGGCTTTATTAGTGCGCAAAACATTAAAAATATAATTTGTTTGC
>NW_017731376.1:1160643-1163019 GCF_001890085.2 Hipposideros armiger | reverse complement strand
TCACAAAAGAGCTAATGAATGCCTGACTTTTTGTGTAACTTATGTACATTTTAGCATTAGTTCCTAATGTGGAGGATTTTAATTCCTTATTTTGCAGATGGAAAAATGTGCATGCCTTGAGTCATCTTTGAGAGCTTTATAGATCCAAGAAGCTAAATGAACATACAGGGTGTGTGTGCAGTTCTCTTTATGCATGTCATGTTACTCTTCCAGGAAAAGTTGATTCTGAATTTTTATTTTCTAGTTGATGAAGTAATAGGCTTTGCATAGACTGCCGAAACTACCAATTGCCCTGTAATGTACCTATGGGAGAAGAGCAATTGGGAAGGGAATAAACCAAAATGATAACGGTAACCACATATAGGATGATTTGTTTTTCTCATTTCAAAATCCTCTTTGCTGCTATTTTATACTTTAAAATAAATGTATTAGAAATAATTCTTGGAGCTAAAGGCACAAAGTGGACTATGTTAGGTTAAGCTATTTCTCTTGCTAGGTTTAGAGAGTCTTTTCTCTATGTGATTTCTTCTTCCGGTGCACAGTGAAATTAAGTATTCTGAATAAATGGCGTATGTTTACTTATCACTTCTTTAGCCCCTTTGGCAAAATTTTAAGACATGTCCTCTTTAGCTGGGATTCATTGGAAGTAACTTGTCTCATTCACTCAAGGTCATTGTAGTGTTCATATTTACAAAGAGAAGATGGAGACAGCTGGTGGAAGCTGCTGTCTTCCTTCGACACTGTTCTTTAATGCCCTCCTGTCATCTTTGCCTTCAGTAAACACGATAAATGCCCTCAGCGGTGGGTGCCTGCTGGCAGAGTAATGGCAGAAGACAGTCTGGAAGGTTTAGGTGGTTTCCTCTGCTGCCAGGGTTTGTGCTTCCGACACACACTTGTCCACTTTCCTCCTATGAGCAGTGGGGCGGGCACTCGGGATGAAGGGGTTTCCTGGAAGTGTCCCTCATAGCTGCAGTCCAGGAGCAATCTAGCTGGATGAACTTGGCAGCGCCACAGCAGTATTTCTGTATTTCTTTCCTGTCTTTTAGTTTCATTATTTTTTCTTTTTCTTCATGTTTATGCCTCTTTTAATTATTCGTGGGTTTATGATGAGAAACATCAGAGGCCTTTAATTTATCCGTAGGAGGAGCCTGATTTTGGCACATGACTTAACCTGTGCTGAACTGTCTTCTCTTTTGTTCCATCTTTGAGGGAACAGAGTGTTGGAGAAATGTAGACTCATTCTTTCTGGACACTCAGAACCTACAGGGGCTGCTTAAGCGGCAACACCCAGGCCTTTCATGAGATCATCTAGCTTTGATATGCATGTCTGATGCTGTTTTTTTTCCTCTACTGAAGATATTAATGTAAGTCCAAATAAAAGTTGAAGTTTCTTTTCAGACTTATTCCTCAGGAAAAATAATAGGGAGTGTCCTTAAAAACTGGCCTCTTTCATTAGTATTTATTTTGAATTACTTTTTTAATTATTTTATATTTTTTAATGGGCTTTATTTTTTAGGGCAGTTTTAGGTTCACAGCAAAACTGAGTGGAAAGTACAGAGAATGAGTTCCCATGTGCCCCCTACTCCCTTCCCCCCGTTCACAGCCTATCCTACTGTCAGCATCTCTCATCTGAGGGCTCCATTTGTTACAGTTGATGGACCCGCATTGACACATCATTGTCACCCATAATTCATAGTTGACATTACAATTATGTATTCTGTGGGTGTCGACAAATGTATAATGACATGTGTTCACCCTTGCAGTATCATGCAGAACACATTGACTGCTGTAGAAAGTTCTCTGTGCTCTGCTTGTTCATCCCATCCTGCCCCCAACCCAGCCCTGGCAACCACTGATCTTTTTTACTATATCTATAGCTTTGCCTTTTCCAGAATATCACATAGTTAGAATTATAAGGAATGCAGCCTTTTCAGATTAGCTTTTTAAAATTAGCACTATGCATTTAAGTTTCCTCCATGTCTTTTCATGGCTTCCTAGCCCATTTCTCCTCAGTGCTGAATAATATTCCATTGTCTGGATGTATCACAGTTTATTCATTCATTTACTGAAGGAATTTTTTTGTTGCTTCCAAGTTTTGACAATTATGCATTAAGGCTGCTATCAGCATCTGTATGTAGGCTTTATTGTGTGGACATAAGTTTCCAACTGACTTGGGTAAATACCAAGGAGAACAACTGTTGGATTGTATGGCGAAGATTATGTTTAGTTTTGCAAGGAACCACCAAATTGTCTTCCAAACTGTTTGAACCATTTCTGTTCCCATCAGCAATGAGTGAGAGTTGCTCTTGAGTCTACATCCTTGCCAGTGTTTGGTGTTGTCAGTGTTTTGGATTTTTGGCCATTCTCATAGGTGTG
>NW_017731376.1:1150726-1153292 GCF_001890085.2 Hipposideros armiger | reverse complement strand
AGCAGTCTGAGGTTGAGTGGAGATTGGAAGGTATGACTCTGTGTCTAACTCCGTCATTAATTTAATTGCTCAAATGTTTAGGATTTGAGAACATAGAAGGTGGGGTGACCCAGGGTTATAGATTTCTATTAATAACACAACAATGATGAAAAGAATATTTTTGTTACTTACAAAGTCATAACTCTTCATGTTGGTTTTGTTTGCCTTTCGTATGTAATTGTAATAGTTGTTCACAAATCCTTTGAGAAATTATAAACTATATTCTAATTCTGTAGGACCTCCAATCCCAGTTGAGTTGATAAGCCAAACAGATTTGCCATTGACCTTGAGATGAGTGTAGTAGTTTACAACTGTATTTAGCTTGTATGAGAGAACGCTTCTTACTTATTTTGCTCGTTTCCTGTTTAAAACAATCATTTTCGTGTTGTACACTTGAAACTTATATAATGGTACTAACCAATGTCACCCCCCTAACTTAATAAACCAAAAACAATTGTTTTCGTTTTCTTCCCATTAGATGGTTATGGAACAAGGTGATTGGCTGATTGGAGGAGATCTTCAAGTCTTGGACCGAATTTATTGGAATGATGGTCTTGATCAGTATCGTTTAACTCCTACTGAACTAAAGCAGAAGTTTAAAGATATGAATGCTGGTAAGACAGGGACCTAATTGTCTCATATGGGACTACTTGGGATCTCTGCTTGATGGGGAAAGTTCTAGAAGATTTTTCCAACACTTCAAAACGTAAAACAGAATGATGAGTACAGGTAAATGTAGCAATGGGATAGTGTAAGGAAAGCTAGTCAGTCTAAATGAGTCTGTGTTCTGTTTATTGATAAACTGTGCGGACCATGGATGCTAATAACAAAGTGACCTTTTATTTATTATAAAACTCACCTGTTAAAGCTGAATAGAACTATGGAAGAGAATTTATTTGAAGACCTCATTCATATCAATGTACTTTATATGTCAGAATGTCTTATATGAGTGCAGTGTATCACTGCAGAAAATACTAGAACAAAAGAACTTTTATCATGTTTGCTATTCGTTCAACAGATGGTTATTGTGCATCTCTATGCCAGAGTGCTAAGTGCTGAGATCCGTAAATAAATAACACAGGAGCTTACAGGGGAGAAGAAAAAGAGAGAGGCGTTAAACAAAGAGCAGAAAAGATTGTTGAAGAGTAGGTTAATAATGATTTTAAATTTCTGGATTGGGATGAAATGGAGCAGGGGGAGCAGAGATTCTGTTCTTTATAATACTGTCTTATATATTATAAAGTACCCCCGGATAGACTTTTTTTGTCAGACATCTGCTATTTGCAGGTCTTTTACACAGACGTAGGTAAATGATGTGTTTACACTGGTGCACCCATATTCTTTCTCGCCCTATAGGCAAAAGTTCAAGGTGCCGTATCAGGGAACAGCATATGTTATTGATTTTGGGAGGCTTTTTTAAGATCTGAAGAATTTGAAGCGTCTTATAATCATGCAACTAATTAGTTCTCACCCTCCACAAAGATGGTTAAGCCCTGAATTGGTGCTGTTTTTNGTTCCCATCAGCAATGAGTGAGAGTTGCTCTTGAGTCTACATCCTTGCCAGTGTTTGGTGTTGTCAGTGTTTTGGATTTTTGGCCATTCTCATAGGTGTGTAGTGTACCTCGTTTTAAATTTCATTTCCTTGATGACATATGCTGTAGAGTATCATTTCTTATCCTTACTTGTTATCTATATATCTTCTTTGGTGAGGTGTTTGCTCAGATCTTTGGCCCATTTTTCAAATCAGGTTTTCTTATTGTTGAGCTTTAAGAGTTCTTTGTATATTTTGGGTAATAGTCCTTTTTCAGATATGCATTTTGCAAATATTTTCTCCCAGTCTATGGCTTATCTTCTCATTTTGTTGAGAACTACTTTACTTTGAATAACATACTGCTTGGATGAGATACATGTATGAAAAACCCTTAATCAGTGCCAGTTTTATATGCTTATTGAGGTTACCTGATTTGGCTTAAAAAAAAGTTAAAGTAATTAAATACATTTAATAATTATTCGTAGGAGTATGAAAAATTTGAACAAGCCTTATAATGATGACCTGACGAGCGTAAGTAGCTATGTTGTGGTAATCACAAATAAATATGTGTAGGATAAATGAAGATAAGTACTATCCCAGTGTTATGTAAATGAGTACTTGGAGTTCGGATAAAATTTTCAGACTGCTGTTCGTTCATATGGGATTAAAAGTGCTGTTTCTCAAACCACAAAAGTGGTTGGTTATAAGTAAGGCTGACATACTCTGGAGTACTATACTGCATCATGAAAAGGTGGCTTAGGTGATATTAGTGATAAAGATGCATGTGAAAGCTGGAATAAAATGGTTTTTGACATGTTAAAGATAATGATGATGTTTTGAGTGATTTTTATTTTTTGTTTCCAAATTCTTTTTATTACTACCTTTTTGAGGTCACATCTTTTGCAGTTGCCTGATTTTGACATATATGGTGGTACATTCTAGGAATTTCTTTCTCACTAGATAATGGGACATTATGCTTAATGACTTTTTTTTTTT
>NW_017731376.1:1147984-1150151 GCF_001890085.2 Hipposideros armiger | reverse complement strand
TTTTTTTATGTGTAGATTATTTTTTCCACCCCCCTGGTGAGCAGGAACATGTTTAATGGAGGACTTGCTGAGACGACCTCATTTACTTTAATTTTTTGCCAAAATTGGAATTCATTTTTAAAATTCACGTTAGTCAATTAATTGTTGGCACTGCTGAGGAGTCTTATCGGGGAATTATCATTCATAATTAGAGACTTTAATATTACATCTGTTTTACACGCTTCTTAGTGAGCCAAAGATTTTAAAGCAGTTAGAGGCTTTGTTGTATAATGAGTGATTGCAACTTTGTTTAAAGTAGCTGAGAGCAACTTATTAGACTTTATATTAGACAACAAAGGTCATGGAATGTTATTTTGTTTACTTTTCCATTTTAGACTAAGGCAAATAAGCAACAGATTGAGGCATTTCCTTTGTAGCTCTTGTTCAGTCGTTTAGGGGGCCAGTAACAAGCCATCCATTGATGTGCATGAAACATAGTTCAAGAGAGAGAAAACAGGGACTTTTTTTTTCTTTTTCTTTTACGTAGGTATTTTCCCCCTTACCTCTCCCTCCTCCATCCTTGTCTTAGAAGAAGAACTTTGATTACCCCTTGTGGGCTGTGTCCTATGTACACTGATGCAACCAGTGTTGCTGTCCCTAGAGGATTCTGAAGCTGGAAGGACTGAGAGGTCTTTAATACCTGCATCAGGGGTTGCAAGGTGACTCAGTTCCAGATGGCAGGTTCTTTGAATCCCTGATGGTTGGTCACTGTCTTGGAAAGAAAGAATGAATTTCACTTAAGCCAAGGAACAGCCAGTTGGTATTTATTATTCTGAATAATACTGGTGTCTTGCTGGGTTAGAAGGGAAAAAAGTTGAGATAATTTCTTTCAAGCCCAGTATGGGGTAGCGCAGTGTTGAATAAATCTAAGAAAGCTTTGTAGAGCCATTGAACTAAAGAATATATTTTAAATGAATTGATAGACTTTAGATGGCTATCTTAGACAGAGTGGGGAATGACATACGAGAAAGCTGAGGCCGAATCAGGTAGTTGTTTTTGAAGGCACTAGGCTTTCTTGACCATGAATGAGGCTCTGAACATAANTTGGAGTCCTGAGCTCACTCGCCTCTGCTGTTCCACCTACTAGTTATGTAGTTGTGGGAAATTGCTTTCATTTTAAGGCTTGGTTCCCTCAGTTGTAAAAGTGAGGACAGTGATGGTGCCGAATGCATAAGATTTTATTTTAAAAAATGAAATGTGGTAAGATGCTTACAGCACTGTAAATAGTACCTGACACATAGTCAGAGGTTAAGGTGTCATAATTTCTGTTATGCAAGTCAGAAGCTAGTTTTTTTTTTTCTGTATTTGTGTGTGAAAGTTAGAGAAAGACTCTCTGTTTACTTTTAAGCTTTACTGTAGTTTGCTGCTATTTGAAATGATAAGATCAAGAACTGGAGGCCTTGGATGGGCCACACACTCTTCAGAGCTCTGCAGTTCCCACCCAGCCGGCCTCCTTCATTCACATTTCCTGCTCGGTTCATGTTAGGGTATTTGAGTGTAGGATTCCCCATCCTACCCCCTTCCGATTGTGACTCCTCCGAATTTGAAGCAAATATTTGGCTTAAACTACTTGTACAGAAGAAATCTCTCTGAATGCTTCACTCGGTGCTTACCTTTATCTTGTTTCTTGCCAACTTTTTTTGGGCCCAGTCATGGGGGAATATATCACGCTTGATGTAAGTCAGTGGTGGCACCTCTCTTGTGTCAATGTGTGATTTAAGGGTCTGTGATTAAGTCAGTTCTGGCCATCGAGGTGGAAGGGAGAGGGGGCTTCTGGGAAAGATTTTCCTTCCTGACAAGAAACTGGCTTAGGAGAAAAAGTCATCTTTCCCCATCCTTCTCTTCCATGCAGGAAGTACTTTGGATGCTGTTATGTAAGGGCACAGTGTTTGGAGCCCTGGTAGCCATTTTGTGTTTATGAGGATCTTACCCTGTTTGAGTTTCTGGTCCAACCCTGGACTCCTCTATCTCTGGATTTCTTATTCAGAGGCATCTGATAGTTTTTTTTATGTGTAGATTATTTTTTCCACCCCCCTGGTGAGCAGGAACATGTTTAATGGAGGACTTGCTGAGACGACCTCATTTACTTTAATTTTTTGCCAAAATTGGAATTCATTTTTAAAATTCA
>NW_017731376.1:1141395-1146939 GCF_001890085.2 Hipposideros armiger | reverse complement strand
GTGGTCAGGATTAAGGGAACCCACAAGGAATGTTGAGGCATCCAGGGATTACAATTTGAGGTAGTGTTAACACTCCTGAAGGGGTTTGGGAAGGCAACAGCGTTTCTGAATCTGGGTGAGAGGAGCTGGAGCTGTGAGGAGGGGCTGCGGGGCAGAAGCTAGTTGTAGGGGATGTAGGCGCAGCCTGCACACAGTGCTGAGCAGGAGGCTGCCGGGGGCAAGCGCTCTCGCCAACTTTGTCTCCCTCCATCCTCTGGTTGCCTGCTGATGTCTCCCATTGTGGAGGCAGAAAGCAGTGCCCTCACCCCCCAGACACACAAAGGTAAACACGCACACACAGAAGCGCGCGCGCACACACACACACACGCGCACACGCACACACACACACACACACACACACACACACACACACACACACGGCAGGATAGATGGGAAGGGGGATGGTGAACAAGCAGCACAGAGCCCAACTGGCAAAAAGCTTTATATCCCACATTATTTTTAATTTTAATTTGAAAGCATTTCTAGTCTTGGGAATGAAAAACAATTCATTGCTGCATACTTCGGGGTATAAGACTACCTGATTGTGAAGAATTCTAAATATACCAGTAGGTTCATATTTACTCAAGTGACTTATTTCAGGCTTACTGAATTTTTTCCCTCATAAGCAGTTTAAGTAAAAGAAATACTGGTAATTTATGACAATCCGGAGAGAGGCAGGAAGATCAAAGTCTTTCTTACTTCCAACTCGCTTCAAAAAATTCCCACAAAAACAAACAATAAACGTACATGTGTGCGCGTGTGCATGTGCACGCGCACACCCACCCCCAGCCCACCCCCGTCCCTAACAACTCTAGAAATATTGTCAGTATGCTCTTATTTAGCTACTACACTGATTTACAGCAAGTCAGAGATGCCTGCTTTTACAGCTTTGGGGTAGATAATGTGGCAGATATTAAAACTTGAGCAGGACTGGAAGAGGAGACTTATTAATTACTGCTGTATGTAGGACAGTTTTACAGAGAAGAAGTTGAAAGCAAAGAAGCAGGAAGATGTTGTAATTCTGGGTTTGGTGGTTGGGGTGCATACCAGGACTCTGACTGTGGACTGGGGAGCTAAGCACAGCTCTGAGAAATCTGGGAAAAGGGTGACTAGGAGTTAGGAGCACTTCCCTGCTCATCACCTTATTTGTTGCTCACAACAGCCCTGCCGGGAGAACTGAAGTTGTCCCTGGGTGCTCTGTGAGAAATCGCAGAGCAGGGGGCCAGCTGGGTTCTTTGGATGCTGCCACAGCGTTTGATGCTGTGATGCTAGATCGGGCGGCCTGTGTCCTCCTCCACTGTCCCACCATCAGGAAACTCGAGTGGTTGCTCTGTCCTTACCCTGTCACACATCAACACTTGCACAGGGGAGCCCTCTCGACTTTCTTCTTCCCCTTCCACCTGCTGGAGGGAAAGGGTCAGACTGTGCTTGTTTGCATGGTGTGTTGGCTTCTGGACTAGATGGTGCCTAATCCACAGGAGAGGGGAGAACCTGTACTACTGGCCACCCCTTCATGCACACAGGAAACACAGTGAAAGGAATAGGTTTCAGGCGCTAGACCTGCATTTGGCTTGAGATGTGGAGGTGGAAGAAATTAGGGGATGTGGTGCAGTCATGAGCAGTATGTACTGAATGAAGCGTTTTCCCTAATGTCTCCAAACTGCTGACTTGGAAGGTCAGGGCTTAGAGATGCAGCTAACAGAAGCCATCTGTATGTACATAGTAATTGGATCCAGGCAAAGGGTAAGTTTCTTGAATGAGTCTGTAAAGAAAGAATTTCGTAGGACCCAGCAGTGAACCCTAGTGCTCCGAGAGTGCTACAAGATGTCAGAAACAGGTGATTAGACCAAAATGGCCAGGCAGAATATAGAGTGTCATGCATATCTGATTAGAGCTGTGTAAAAATAATATGCATAAGAAGAACAAAATAGGAGTTACACAGAAAACCAAAACCAGCTATATTAGGATAGTGCATTTGTGGGGGATTTTCCCCCCCAAAGTTTTCTTCAGTGTTTCATGGTTTTTACTAAAACAACAAAAAAAAGTTAAGAGGCAGATGAAATAGCAAAGGTTGGTGCCGTGGTTGGCAGGCCTTGAGTCTATGAAGACAGTGGGGTAGTTTTCTTAGGCAGTAGAAAGGTCAGGAGCATTTAAAACAGGAAAGTGCCTTTGGATTTGGCAGGAGTTTCGTGGAGTGTGTGACAGAGCAGGAAGGAATTGGTTGAATGAACGAATCCAGTCCCGTCTTTTCTTCCATCACTCCATCCTTTACACTGACACCAGACTTCTGAACACAAAGACCTAATGATGTCCTGCTGCAATAGAAGGAAGGATTAGTATTCCTTCGAACACGTATTTATTTTCTGGTTAGTGAGTGAGTGCTTCTCCTCCTCTGACCAGATTGTAAGGGCCTGGGGGCAGGTCGCGTTTCCCTGTTGCCTTAGGACAGCATATCTAATATTATAAAACGGGATTTCTGTCTTATCTCAGACTGGTTTTGTCCCTACCCCTGCCTGCTGTGCTTATAGCGAGGCCTAGGGAACAGGTGATTCCGTGATTCCTTGCCTCTGGAGGATGACAGGGAGGAAAGGGTCTGAGGGGGGTAAGAGTGCTTAGCGCTCAGAGGGCAGGAAGAGGACCAGGAGGCTGGCAGGAGTCGATTCTGAGGTGCCTGTGGAGCGCTCAGAGGCGGTGGGAGAGATGGCCTGGAGCTTAGAGTAGAGCTTTGGTCGAGCAGCAGATCTGCTGGTCATTTAACAGAGAGCCCTGCCCAGTGACCTCAGGCTCTGGGAGCAGGATAGGGCGGGGCTTAGAGGCCTAGGGGGCTGGGCTTGGAGGCTGAGGGCAGTGTCTGTCTGAGCTGTTGCCACAGTGCGACCCCATTCCCAGGTGTGCAGGTTGTGTGTGGTCTGCCAGGTGAGCCTGTCCGTATCCTGGGAGGAGTTGATTAAATAAACGGGTGGAGAGAATGGAGCAGTTGGTGGAAGTGTTATTCTGTATGGAAATGCGGGAACATGTTCTTCAGCGACGATTGTCTTCTGATTTTGCTGTCACTTACTCTCTATTCTCCATATCAATCCTGCACAGTCCTGTTAGACTAATTTTCTGTAAGACGTTACTGGTTAACTCACGACCCCTGTTGGGTACGCAGTATCCTTCCTAACCCGGCACTCAGAATTCTACACAGTAGTCTTGTGCCAGGTCTCATATCCATCTCTGACAAAATGGACGATCCTGTGTTCCTCAGGCACGTCTCTGCTTTTCTGCCTCCACACTTTCACTCACACCACCTGGCTTGGTTAGAATGCTGTTTTTACTTCTATCAGCCACATTTCATTTGTCTTCCAGAGGTCAGGAACCTACAGCCTGCAGGCCGAACCTGGCGCACTGCCAGTTTTGGTAAATAAAGTTTTATTGGAAAACAGCCATATTTACTCAATTGTTTATGCATTGTCCGTGGCTGTGTTTGCACTAGTACATCAGGGTTGAGCAGAAACCCCATAGCCTGCGAAGCCTAAAATATTCACTCTGGCTCTTTAAGGAACAATGTTGCTTTTATGCATGGTGTCAGCAGCTTGGCAGTGTATTTTCTGTATGTCAAGATTGTAGAATAACCCTGTTCCTTTCCCGGGAACAGGGGTACAGAGGGCTAGAAAGAAATGGAAATCATAAATGTTAATAACGAAATTTCAGCCATCTTGTAGATAATCTCCCATTTTCAAACACAGTTGATAGCACAATCTTAGGTAAAGCAGCCTTAAAATAAGCCACAAGGAATTATACATGAAAACACAAGTATTTTACATTGATTATGGTGTGACTATGGGGGAGATTACTGTCCTTTAGAAAACGGGGATAAGAAGGTGAGAAATGAATGAAAGTTGTTGTTCGGATCAGTGGCCCCAAGTCCATCGTGGTCCATTATTCTTGTATTCTGGATGGAAAATAGATAGATGAAAATTCAATAGTGATGCATCTGGATTATGTTAGTTGGGACAATACCCTGGGAATGTAGCTTCCAATAGATCAGATACTCCTGTTACATTGTTCATCCACCGAAGTTCTCTAGTGGAGAAACCAGATGGTAGGGATGAAAATACAGCCTGGAACTATAGACAGTTAAAGCCATTTGTTTAATTCATTGATAAATAGCTACAAGGGATTGAGAAGACTAGACATTTAAGAAAGACCTGGTTCTATTGGCAAGAAAAAAATGGGCAGACAGATCAAATGGTCTTTGGCTTTCTGAGTGGAACTGATAGTAAGGAAATAATTCTACCTGGAAGAAATTTTGGCAGTAAAATCCTTTATATGTTTCTAATGTGAATTTTTAGTAAGTCATCCATCTTAACTTTATCTGTTAAATGTCCAGTGTGGAGCTAGATTAATTCTTTTTGGAAAGAAAGCCTAGGTAGATAAATTATTAGAATCTGTGAAATATGTGTATTTGAGACAGAGTTTATTTTTTATGTTTCCTTTTTGCACATCCTGTCACAGAAATAATCTTGCTAAATGGCGATTATACAAAATCAGATTTGACCTGATTGAAATCTAGGAATGTAGTCATCATACACCTGAGATATATTAACCAAGGGTCATATTCAGAGATAGGCAGCTGTTCCTGATTAAAGAGGATGCAGGCTGTGTATCCAGCACAGAGCTAATGCACCCTCATCTTAGAAACACCCTCATTTCAAACCCCATGTCTTTCATCTAAATATTTCAGTACAAGTTGCTTAAAGGTAAAGACTTTAAAAAGCACAACCATGCCATTGCACCTACATCATAATAATAATTTCCTAATACTATCCAATAACCAGTGTTCAAATTTCTAATAATTTTGTAGTAGTCAACATTTTTTTACGGTTTGTTTGAATCAAGATCTAAATAAGACCCACACATTGTGATTGGTTCATATGTCTCTTGTCGTAATTTACTTTTTTTAAAACTTTTTGTTTTGAAATAATTTTAAATTTCCAGAAAAATTGCGGGAATAGTACCAAGAACTCCTATCTATTCTTCATCCAGATTCCACAGTTCATAATAACATAGTTTATTTGCTTTCTCCATCTGTTTGAAAGTTGAAGACATAATGACTCATTACTCCTTAGTATTTCCTAAAAATAAGGACAGTCTCCTACCTAACCACAGTATGCTTATCAGACTAGGAAAATACCTCTGATGTAGTACTATCTAATATGTATACTGCATTCAAACCATGCCATTGTTCTAATACTGTCCTCTATAGCAAACCGTCAACAAAAATAAAGCTTCTCTTTGACACCTTTCCTTTGTGGTTCGGAATCTCATTCTCCTTCAATCTGAAACAGTCACTTAAAGTCTTTATTATCTTTTACAAATCACTTATTTTGTTGAATGTTTCTCAGTTTGGTTTATCTGCGGTTTTCTCGTGATTACATGAGGGTTACACACTTTTGATCAGGAATACTGTAGGAAGCAATGCTGCGTTTTCAGTGCATCATACTTGGTGGCTCACAGTTTTGA
>NW_017731376.1:1133620-1134635 GCF_001890085.2 Hipposideros armiger | reverse complement strand
AAGACGACCCCCCACTTGGAGGCATATTTTTCAGGGCCAAAAAATCGTCTTATACGCCGGCAAATACGGTAAATGCAGCCAGCTGTACTAAGAGAGAAAATTCTTTCTTGAGAACACCACGAAGGGTCAAGCATACTGTTTTGTCTACATTAGAAAGATTTTCATGTCTTCTGATTTCAGAGCCGGTGTAGTTCTTCAGCACGAAAGTGAAGGCACTTTTGGGGTGCTTGCATTTTGGCGTACGTTAGAGCCTTCCTTCTTGTAAGGCAAAGCTGACTGGCTGGCAGCCTGGTTGCAGCAGGCCTCAGAATCAACTTCCAGTGCTACCGTGAGGGTGTGGTCTGGACAAAACAATTCAGCCTGCTGTGGAGGAGGCCAGGCAGGATCCTGGACCTGGCTTACCACCAGCTGGTTCATATTCTCAGGTTAGATGTCTCTGGGCCGTGTTTAAGTACCCAGTAAATGGTTATTAAAGGATGTACAGGGCAGTGGGGCAGAATGTTTTTTAAAGTTGTGTCCCATTCTGATCATTTTCTAGTTTGTCTTATTTTAATTTCACACTGAAGTGTAATAGACATCTGAAAAAGCACACATTTCATAGGTACTATACAGTTAAAGAGATTTTTCCCCTTTGAACCCAGTCATACAGCCCGCATCCAAATTAAACAAACGAACACACTATTATCAGCACCCCAGTTCTCCTTCCTTCCCCTTTTCATCACCTTCCTGCCTCCAATAGTCATCACTACCCTTCCTCTCACACCATGAATGCAGTCTGCTTGGGTTGAGCCTTGGGCACTCTGGGAAGTAGGCTCTGTTAGTGGGATTAGGGTTCAGGAAATTATTAGGGAGAGCTTTGGGGTCAGTGTGTGTGGATGGGAAGAAAAGGGAAGGGAGTAGGATTGGGCAAAGGGAGAAGTGGACCTGCGATTCAGTCTCAGTAGAAGCCTAATTGATCCCAGGTGGAGTTCTGGAAGGGCCTTCAGAGGTGTTCCAAGTTGCACAAGAAACAGGT
>NW_017731376.1:1125876-1133294 GCF_001890085.2 Hipposideros armiger | reverse complement strand
TAGTTCATTCGTTTCACAGATATGACATAGTGTTTCATTATGAGACTGTAGCATATTTTATCTTTTTTTCCCATTGTTGAATGTTCGTTTCCTTTTTTGTTGCCTGTGTTTGATTTTTGTTTTATATTATTTTTTGCTATTATGAATGGTGCTACTGTAATTTTTTGGTACTTCTCTCATGCACATGTGCAGAAGTTTCTCCAAGAAGTGGAATTTCTGGGTCTATTGAAATGCAGATATCCAACTTAAGATAGTAATGCAAATTATTTTCGAAAGTGGTTTTTACCATATTACATTCTTACACTCTCAGTGATATATAAGAGACCCAAATAATTCACAAGTTCTTCAGCTGGTATAATTTTTTTGGGAAGTGATTTGATAACTTGTAAGTGAAGCCTTAAAATTGCATGGTTTTTGGCCCATCTTTCTCTTCTTAAGGAAATGATCTCTTAACATCTTTACATGTTAGTCTTCAAGTTTACATGTTCTCTGTAGCCATGCTACCCTCTGTGGTGGTCTCATCCAGTTTCCTGTTTTGGACACCTTCTCTTTGCTGATGATACTCAGATATCTATCTTGAATTCACACCTCTTTTCTGGAGCTCCAAACCCGTGTATCCCACCACCTTGATGTCCAACAAATAGCTCAGATTTAACATGTCTAAAATGTCAATTGCCTCTTTTTCGTTTTACCCTCTCCAAATCTGCTTACCACCCCCAATCTCAGTTGATTGATGTTCCTTCAGAAATCCTGGAATCATCATTGACTGCTCCTTTTCTCTCATAGCCCATTGCCTGGTCTGTCCACAAAAATGCGTTCCTTCCACTTTCGAAATATATTTAGACTTCTGCTTCTGGTCGTGATAGAGGAATGGATACTGGGTTTGCCCTCTTGCTGAAAACAACTATAAAATTGATGGAGTATGTGAAACATCTGTGTGAAAGCATTGGAAAACAGGCAGTGCAGGAATACAATCCCTGAGAGATGGGAAGCACACACAGTGTTTACCCATTTCTGTGACTGGGGACAATTTCCCGACACAGCACNATATATATATATATAAATTAATATACTGCCGTCAAAAACAATAACAAGCTACTTTGTTGCAAGTTCTCAACATCCCTATTTCTGTTTCCATATCAAGAAAGCTGCCTGTGTATACCTGCAGGCTGCCTGTCCATCAGTGTGAATTCCTAGGATTTGGGTTATGGCAGAGAGCCTGGGACGGACTCCTTTACAGACGTCATGTCAGAGCATGCATCCTCTGATTTGGAATGTCCTTTGGTGTTCGATAGTATATATAGCTAATATAAAGAATATGAAAATAAGTAACAGAAAGACAGTGAAAGGAACTACTATTTGAGTGCCTGCCTATTCCTGTTACACATTGAACAGATTATTTGCTTACATTATGTAACCTCATCCCACAACAACTCAGTGAGATGGGTTTCATTCCCATTTACGGAGAGGTTAGTGAAGCTCAGAAAGGCCAAGTACCTTGACTGTGGTCTGTCAGAGAAAAATCAGAGCCGGTCAGCGGTTACAGCAGTAAAAGCAGATTTCCTTCAGGATCTATTATTGCAATAGAGGAAAGGAGACCGCAGGGTAGAACTGGGCTCAGTTCTGAATATGGCACAGACAAGTGGGGAATTACAGCCAAGGAGCGGGTGTGGGAGTCATGGATGGGTAACCACTAAGAGGAAACATCAGAAATAACGGTCAAGGGATGAGTCTGGTGAAACAGACCTAGCAGGATTGTTGCTGAAAGCAGGCCTGCCAGATCAAATATCGCTTGGGCGATGGTGGCGGAAGAAGAATTGGATCTGATATGGAGGATGGGGCGTTCTTGCTAAACTCACTTCGGAGATTTTTGCTACAGCTGGGCCGTACAGGCCCTACAAGGATGCACCCTGAAAGTCGAGTCCTATAGGGCTTCGAAGAACCCGGCTAGAGTTGGGTTTGAGGAGCAAGTCTGTGTCAGATGTTAAAACCAGCAAGACACCGAGCTGGCACTGAGACTCAGGCCTGTCTGACCCCATGGCTTGTGTGGTTTTTTCACCAGTGCTCCTTGCCACCTGGAAGCTTCTAAGGGGTCTGTGCCTTGGCAGCCGATGGGAGGGCAAAGAAGTTAGGTGCCCCAGGTGCCTCCACAGAGTTCCCAGGTTTTCTACAAGGTATAAGGACACCTTAAAGTTTCATCTCTCTGTTGACCTCTTTTGGAGTGTCAGTTACAGGCTAAGGTTCTTGTCAGGAAGCAACCGATCCAGTGCCTGAGCAAAAAGGCTACACTTACCTTCTGAACTTTTACAGAAAAAAACTTTAGAAATCCTAGCAAACATCTTCATATTTTAAACCGTTATGTATTTTAATGTTTATGACCTGGCAGGATTTAAACTCTGAGATTGAGTGGATTATGAAAACTACCCATTTCTTTTTCTCAAGTGCCTCGCTTGTGTTTCTGACCTATTTGGCTTATTCGTAGCCTTAAGTGAACATTTTCTTTTGTAATAAAAAGAAAACACATATACACACACTCATTTTTGTAGCTTTTCCAGTGACATCAGGAAAATGTCTGCCAGGAATGCTTATTTGCCAACTAATAATAATAAAAAAAAACAGTGACTCTTCCTTTAATCATTTTCTGTAGGTCATTTAGAAGGCATTAGTACCAGATTTGTTTCCCCAGTGCAAATGCTTTTCAGAGCAGAGAGCAGCTGTCAAGCCTGTTTGGTTATCAACGGGATGTCCGTCCCTGATTTTCCAGTCTGTGAAGATTTAATGGCTTGATCATAAATTCCATTTTAGGCATTGGGTGGGTGGGGGGTAGCATGGGGAGGGAGAGTGGCTTTTCTAATGCTAAAAAGGTGTACCATACGCACATGTATACATTTTTGTGAGGTATTTGTGACTGTCGAGGTTGTGTCTGTCCCTTCTCACAAAATACTAAATTCATTTTTTTAAAGGACAGATACTGCTTTCTAAGACCCGTTTCATGAAAGTAAGATGTACTTTAGAACGTGGATAAGTACAACTAACAGCTATATCCTGGTTTAAGACATTTGAATGAGAATTGCCAGTTGAATTTTGGAGAGAACACATCATTGGAGGTAGGAAGTTTTCTTTGCCATGGAAGTTACCCATGAACACCATGGTAAGTGAGTCCTTCACAGAGACTGATTCTGTGTACGTGAGCAGGTGCCCTTACACAGGGATGGTAGAAGCATATGGGAGTCCCCTTCATCCTCAGGGAATATGTATCAAGACCCCCAGTGAATGCCTGAAACCATAGATAGCACCAAGAGCTATAGCCGCTATGTTTTTTTCCTGTACATACTTAACCTTTTCACTTCAAGGAAGTACTTTATGGCTTCTCTTTGTCATATCCAAATTGTCAGCCTCCCCACTCTTAACGCTTTGGGGCCATCATTAAGTAAAATAATTAATTTTACTTAATTACATGAACACCAGCACTGCCACACCACGACAGTCGATCTGGTAACTAGGAGGCTACTAAGTGACTAACGGTGGGGAGCATGTGAAGTGTGTGCAGATGCTGGAAAAAGGAGTGATTCATGTCCTGGGAGGGCACGAAATTTTATCACGCCAGTCAGCGCGCAATTTAAAACTTATGAATTTTTTATTTCTGGAATTTTCCATTGAATATTTTCAGAACTTGGTTGACCATGAGTAACTGAAACCATGGAAAACAAAACCGCGGATAAAGGGGGACTCCTGTATTGCCAGCTGGATGCCAGGACGTTTGTTTCATTAGTCCATGCTTTACATCAGCATCTGTCTGGAGCAGTAAATAGGATGTCCCTTAGGATATCAACCTGTTCCTCCCTGTAACACTTGCCAGCAACCTAAAGGGACATTTTTTCTTGAGATCTGAGCCTAATTATAGGAGCCATAGATTCCAAAGTTTTAATTGTAATTAATTGTAACCTTTGACCCTTTCTGAGGTCTTTGGTAATTTTGTCTTCTAACCATTTATTTTATTCATGTTTCTAGAATAGTGCAACATAGGCTCACAATCTCTTATCCAAAATCTTTGGAGTTATATATTATTTAATTTTCTTGGTGGGTCTGAGACATAAGGAACATTAAAATTTCTTAGCATAGTGAATGATTTTTCATACTAAATGGGATCAGTAAAATCCATAAATAACTTCATGTCAATTTTGATCAGGTTTTGATACTAAACTAGTTTAAAAACTAGATTTTTGGAGGTTTTTAATTTCAGATGGGTGTGTTAACTAATCTTACTGTGATACTCATTTCACAGAAAAAAAGTACATATCAAATCATCGCATTTCATACCTTAGATTTACAGACTGTTATTTGTCAATTATATCTCAATAAAGCTGGGAGAAAAATTGGATTTCAGATTTTTGGATAAGCAATTTTGGGTCAGTACCACAAAAGCATTTTAAATCTGTTGATTTATTTTGAAAGTAATTTTTGGGGTCTTTATGGTCTGATATTGTATATACTTTAAGTTTATGTGTCTTCAGAACTGAAATGACTAATTTAATTCAGACATATTAGATTTTACAGGTGTTTTTTTTTTNTTTATATCTGTTCCTGTATCTGTCTCTATCTGACAACCATAAGGTCTTACTGTTTTCAGTCCTAATCCAATACCACAAAGTATGTTCTAGACTTTTCTCCTTTCTGTGTTTATGCCTTCCATCTATGCAGCGGTTCTCAACCTGTGGGTCGCGATCTCTTTGGGGATCGAACGACCCTTTCACAGGGGTCGCCGGGTACTCGTACATGGGTGTGTCTGCATGTGGGCCTGGAGACGTATAGAGGAGCGGTGTCTCAGTTCCTAAGACCTTCGAAAATACGAAAATACGTGTTTTCCGATGGTCTTAGGCGACCCCTGTGAAAGGTTGAGAACCGCTGATCTACAGTGAGAATCCTGGCTCCGCTTGTCCTCAGTATATTTACTTATGTGCTCTGCCTCCCCATGTGGAAGGGCTATCGGTGCTGCTAAACTGTAATCCAAAATCCCGACCTGGCTTCACAAAGCAACGCAGGGTTCCAGTCAAGCAAAATAATCAGTATAAATAAGCATATTTGGATAGTAAGTAAATTTTTTGAACAACAAATTACTCTACCTTACTGTTCTTGTAATAAAGAAGTGTCTTGGGTCCTATGGAGGGATTTACCTGATAGATAATGAAGGCATAGGCCAACAGTTTATATCCATGTACGCAGCTGGACCGAGACGTTAGGACCAGAAAGTCTGTTATTCTCAAGTTTCCCGTTAATGCAGAAAGTAATTGTTACAAACCCATCACTGTTCTATTACACATCCTCAGGCATGTAAGATTTGTAAAGTCAAAGTATATTAGAAGTATAGGTCATGTTGCTATGGAGTGAATGGTCAAAGTTGTCCATGTTTTTCTGATTCTGAGAACGGATGTTTGATTAATGCTAAGCATCAAGCTTCAAGAATTGTTTACCCTTTGCAATGTTGTCAGAAACGTGCTACTATTAACTCTGGGAATTGTCTTTTCAGACGCTGTCTTCGCATTTCAGTTACGCAACCCAGTGCACAATGGACATGCTCTATTAATGCAGGATACCCATAAGCAACTTCTAGAGAGGGGCTACCGGCGCCCTGTGCTTCTCCTTCACCCGCTTGGGGGCTGGACCAAGGATGATGATGTCCCTTTGATGTGGCGTATGAAGCAGCATGCTGCAGTGCTGGAGGAGGGCGTCCTGAATCCTGAAACAACAGTCGTGGCCATCTTCCCATCTCCCATGATGTATGCTGGACCAACTGAGGTAGACGGCTTTCCAGATTTTCCCTGCAGCAGTGCTGAAACTACTCTTACTAACACAGCTAGTGTCAACAACAGATCTGCCTGTTGATTTTGCTCTGATCTGTAGGTCTGTTGCAGACATCAGGTGTGTCCAGAGTACGCTCCTTCTCTGTCCCGGATGTTCTCTAGGGGTGCCTCCCTCCACCCGGCAGCCTTGGGAAAGGCCAGGCAGGGGCACGCTTCTCTTGCTCTTATTGCAACTCTTGGTCCCAGGTGTGTGGGAAAAGCTCTCTGCAGGCAGAGGGCTCGGTGGGCTTGGGCAGGTATGACACGGGTGCTCTGTAACTGCTGGCCATGTTACAGACACAGCTCTGACGACGTGGGCCTTAGCCCTGTAACAAAGTCCTAAGTCACTCTTCCCAGGGGACAGATTTGGTCTGATTTTTTTTTTTTTTCTTCTGAAATTTGGAAGGGCCAATGGTATTTCAGTAAGAAGAAAAGTGTAGTGTCTTAAAAAACAAAGCTTTTCGGATTGGAGCATAATAGAGTCCGGAAGTTAAATTGCTTCTTGATATTGGGTGGGGAGAGGCGTGTCCTGCAGCTCTACTTAGAGGGGTCAAAAGGGATATTTTGAGTTCTTTTAGAACCATACATAAATAGGACCTAATTAGGTTTTTATTTCAAGGCAGAGTAGGTTTTCAAAAAATATTTGTTGAATGAATGAATGAATCAATGAATGACCCAGAAAACAGTGTGTGAGAAATGGCTAGCCAGCTTCTCGTTGAGTTCCAGGTTAAGAACAGACGGCACGTTGTTACCGCGTTCTTTTTCACCCCCACCTTTCAGGGAGATGGATTTACTGAGATTCATCTGGGGGACAAACCCTTTTAGAAAGGATTAAATAATGTAGTTTTATATACTCTATGATGTCTTCCTCCAAAAAAAAAGTTTAAAAGGAAAGCCAAGCATGTTTGGCTATTTTTTGGGAGCTAGCCTAAAACCTTTTATTTGGAGCTAAGTTGTGGGGTTATAGACTCTCTTACCTCTTTATCCAAGAAAAACAGGCAAACAAAATAGTCACAACATGCTGAAAGGTTGAAATGGGTTTGACTCTTCTCTTGGATCCAGGGAATAATGCGTTAGAACTTCCATGTTAGGTAACACTACTTGTATTCTTCCCTCTTGGTTGGTATAAAATGTTGATAAGTATTGGGCAGTGGTAGCCCTATGAGTGTCCTTTTTACCTCTCAAAGAGGAACTAAATTGTTTTGGAAATAAAATAACAATTTTATTACAATAGTTCTCCAACTTATCCTTCGGTGCTGTCTTCCTCTCCTACTACTACTTCTCCCCCTCCCCCATCATCATCTTAAGGGAATCATTTGGTCGGAAGTTCTCCAAAATTATAGGATGAACGGCTTTCAATGGGAAATGACCCAAGTGAGTTTAGCATCAGGAATGGGTTTATGATCAATAACCTCATTAAGAGCCATCAAGGAAAGGAAAGGAATTTACCTTCCCTATTTAGGGCATGTTTTGTCCTCTTCGTGTTTCTTATTCCTTGAAAGGGGAAGAGATATGACATTTTATTAAAGACATAAACTAAAGACTGCTGTTTAAAAGGTGGCAGTGAGGGGATAGATA
>NW_017731376.1:1121919-1123811 GCF_001890085.2 Hipposideros armiger | reverse complement strand
CAGTGTCACTGGCCCTCATATGTGGGATCCGAACCGGGGCCCTCTGGCATCCCAAGCGAGTTCTTAACCATCGCGCCACTCGGCCGGCCCTAGAGGCGACTTCTAAGAGGGCTGACGCTGGCCGGTGTGTGCTGACACTCCTAGGAGCTGGGGGAAGGTCCGTCCTTCCTGAGGGGGACCTGGGCGCTGCATCACAGCATCCAGTCCAGCGGGTTCTTACACTTTTTATAACTAGAACCATGACTCTCGTGGCGGGCTACTTTCAGTTAACATTAGGTTTGTGAAACTCGCCCTTACTGTTGTATGTTAGTCGTAGGTAGGTCATTCTCAGTACTGTGCAGTGTCCCATGTGCGATGGCACCCAATACTGTGGATAAGCTTTTGGGCAGCTTTCAGTATTTTGCTGTTAAGAATCGTGCTGGTATGAAGGTTTTTGTGCATGCCTTTTCATGGAGATGTCTGTTGGTACATACCTTTGCTGGGTCATGGGCGTGCCTTTGTCCAGCCTTAGTAGATGCTGTCAGTCAGGTGTCCAGTGGGTGGTACTGTTTGACACTCCCGTCTGTAGTGTATTTCCTCACCTACTCTCAATTATTTTTCTCATTTTAGCCATTTTGATCTTTCAGCCCAGACTGTGTAGCCAAGCACTTTGTAATACTTTTATTATTTCTTAACCAACCTCAAAAATGTTTTCATTGAACTAGTTTCACTAAAGAGGAAATGGAGAAGTAGTAAATGAGTTGTACTTGTATATAGTGATTGAGAAATAGAATAGAAAAATAGTCCTTTTTTATTGTGCTCTTACTGTATTTGCCAGGCAATATTTGAAGTGCTTTACAGGAATTAGCTAACTTATCCTTAGAACAACACTAAGAGGGTAGGTACTATTACTGTTCTCAATTACAGATGAGGAAACTGAGGCACAGAAGTGAAAAACTTGTTTAAGATCACATAGTCTATAGGTAGTCTGGCTCTGGAGCCATGTACTTAACTTCCACAGAATTCTTTTTTAATCTTATTATATAATATTAAAATATCTTTTAAAATATGTGGTTATGTATTTTTTGAGAATACATTATGAAAATATCCTGTAGGAGTTCCAAAATAGTGAGTTAGCATGGTCCCAGCTGACATTCATTAGAAGTGGAATCTCTAGTACAGCGGCCTTTATTTATTTTTGATTATCATAGCCTAGAATGGTGGGTTATGAGATTCTTTGTATAATCTGTACAGTCACACCTCAGAGATATTGTGGGTTCGGTTCCAGACCACCTCAATTTAATATCACAGTAAAGCGAGTCACATGAATTTTTTGGTTTCCCAGTGCATATAAAAGTTATGTTTATGCTATACTGTAGCTTATTAAGTGTCAATAACATTATGTCTAAAAAGATAATGTACATATTCTAATTAAAAAGTACTTCATTACTGAAAATGCTAATCACCATCTGAGGCTTTTGGGAAAATTATGCTGATAGACTTGCTCAACGTGGGGTTATCACAAAGGTTCATCAATTTGTAAAAAAAAAAAAAAGATCAATATCTGCAAAGCACAGTAAAGAAAAGGGCAATAAAGCAAGGTATGCCTATATTCTTGCTTTTTGTACTTGTATGATACCTACCTCATGGTATTAGTAATATCTGTTTTTTTTGTTGTTGTGAAGAGTGAATAGGATAATGTAAAGCATTTAACACATTGCCTAGCTCATGATAGTATATGGTAATTAATATAATATTAATTAAGGGCCGGCCGAGTGGCGCGATGGTTAAGAACTGGCTTGGGATGCCAGAGGACCCCAGTTTGCATCCCACATATGAGGGCCAGTGACACTGCCCTCTACAGCTAAGATGCTGAACAACAGCTTGACCTTGAGCTGGGCTGCCCTGAGTCG
>NW_017731376.1:1111847-1116174 GCF_001890085.2 Hipposideros armiger | reverse complement strand
TTTTTTTCTCCTGATTTTTCTATAGATTTTCAGCTCAGAATCCTTTCTTGTTTCTTACTGAAGCAGCATCATGTTTTAATATTTCCTGTTAGCCTGGTTTTTCAGGTTTTCCTGTAGTTAGGTAATCTATACTGTTTCTTTCCTAAACATAGTACTAACTTGTATGTTCTCTCCTGCTCTGATGTCCTATCTTATTGTAGGGCATGGCACAGTGTAAGCAGCTCAGTAAGAACAGGTGGCCATGTTGGGGGTTGGAGAGACCCAGGGATAATAACCACTTTTAGTTGTTCATTTTGCAGCCTTGGACATGTTATTGAAATTCTCCAAGTATCATTTTTCTTATTTCAAACAGTAGTGACTATAATCATGAAACGAGATAATGTTTGTAAAACACCTTCTACAGTGACTGGCATGTTAGGAAGAGCTCAGTAATTGGTACCTATTTTTATCTTCTCTCACCCTGCCTGGTAAAGGACTTCATTAAATGTTTTCTAAGGCCTTACCACCATGGTTGCCTTCCTTTGGTTCCTTAAAATAATAATTGATGAGAGGGTGGAGAGGAGGAAGGAAATCAAGCACTTCTGGCTTTTATCAAAAACCAATTTTGAGGTTCTTAGGCTTGGTGGGGTGGGTGGGAGAGGGAGAAGTGGGGCCAGTGTGGATTTGCTCTCTCCTGGCTGACCCTCCCGCTCTGCCAGGCTGGGCTCAGCCAACGCAAGGTAATTTATAAGAACTTACGAGAATAAAATTAGTTTGGTTGCTGTCAGCTCTGAACAAATACATCTCTTGCATTTGAGTCATATCAACTCGAAGACTGAGATTCCTTGAAGATAAAGGAAATCTTTGGGAAAGTCTGTATTTTATACATCAGGCCTCAGTTTCCTGGTTTTCAGAATGAAGGATTTGGATTCCACAATCTAAAACTTCCTTTCAACTCTTAAGATTGTGTGATGAGAGTAGTTGTAAGGCATGCCTAATTCTCTTTTACAAGCTGGAGAATGAAACGTCTAAGTAGATTTTTATCATTTTGCATTGTAAATCAGAAATGTGACTCTTGGGAGGACTGAGTACTGTTCAGTGTCCGTATGGAGTAGTAGAAATTGGCACAACCGTTTAGAATACTAGATGTACAGAGAAGCTGGAAAGCCATCAGTACCCAGAGTCCACAGGATGGGAGGGGTGAGCCTCCTGTTTCATTCACTCTTCATTTCCCCAGTCAGCTTGAAGAGTTTAAAATGATTAAACTGAGAAATCAAGAGGCAGGCAACTACGATTTGGGAATTTTAAGAAAATAGATTAATACTAGAGTGATGCGATAATGTACATGGAATTCATGAGATGAAGGAAAGTATTGATTTCTTTACGCAACAAAAAATAGGTAATGGAGATGACTTTCTAAAGAATTTTAGCAATATTAAAATAAGTGCATTTTTGATAGTTTGGAAAAGAAAATTTGCACATTTATGTAAAAAAAAAAAAAAGCCTTTGTGCCTGAAGTTCTTTTATAAACCAGGTGAGTATATGAATTTTGCCCTGTGGAATGCTGACTTTCATACAATTTACTACATTTAAAGCAAATTTTGGTGTGAATATACAAAGAAATAGGTCACTTAAGCTGGATTTAAATAATTGTTCTATTTATTATCCTTGGTATTTTTAATTAAGAAAAAGTGAAAATATATACTAATTCGATAAGACAATTTTCAAAACTTAATTTAGGGTGAAGTGAGATAATTATTCAACCTCAGTATTAGTTAGCATTTGACGTTTGTATTTAGTCCTCCTGTCATTTCCTATTCCCCACCTTTGTTTTTTGTTTTTGTTTTTTGTGTTTTTTTTCCCCTCAAAGAAAGCAGTGTGGAAATTCTGACCACACAGTGAATCAGATACATGCTTGGGCTTTCAGTTTTCTATTTCTGGAGTGTAAACCCTCCCTGCTGTACTGGGATCCTTTTTGGTCTTTTGGAACTCAGACTCCTGAATGAGATCCCTCCCTCCTTTGATTTGCGTTGCATGCTTTTGCTGTCATTTTCCTAGTAACACTGAATTCAAATTCAATGTGCAATTTTCCAAGAACTAGCTCTTGTAGGGCATGCATGACTGCGATAGAGATCAAAGCCTAAAACCTTTATTTCATTTTCTCCCAACATTTCTATTATGTATTTTGCATTGTTTTGTAAAACGGCTTCTTAAACTTTCTATATTATAACTATCTTTCCATGTAAATTTTGATCTTGACCTTACTTTATTTTTTAATCACCGCACAGTTTTCTAGTGTTAGGAAGTTAATGGAATTATCAACACCCATACCCACGGAAGGATCTTTGGGCTGTTTTCTATCTTTTGTTCTTAACCCTGTGATGAATCCTGAAGTGAACATCTCTGCATACTTGTCTCAAGATTATTTCTGGAATTGGAATTGCTCGGGTTTTTGACATGTTATCAACGTGTCTTTCAGACATTTTATACCAGTTTTCATTCACATAAGCAGAATCAGATAGTATAATATTAAGGCAGGTAAACACTGCACTTAAATTTCTGCTTTGTCACTGAGTTTGGATCGCTGGAGCCCGTCCCATCACAGGTCTTGGAGGCTGTCATGATACACAGAGAAGCATATTTATTGAGCCAGGTTTTTTCTCTGAGAGCCTATGTCTTTAAGACCTAGAATACCACAGTTTCCAGAAAATTCAACAATTACACTATTTTGGATGATACGAGTATTTTAAAGTTTCATTATATAAATGAATATTCCATAAATTTTTAGTTCCATGATCTCAGTATATAGGTTTGTCTTTCAATAGGATTGAGTTACTCGCAGGATATAAATTTGTTAGTGGTTTTGATTATTTTTAAAATGTTAACCCCCTGGTCACTTCTGCTTGTTTCTTGTTTTCATTTCTTTTAATTTGTCTAGTAAAAACAGTTTCTAGGAAGTTGGAAGTATGTAGAAGAAAACAGTCCTTTTTTCTTCCACCTATCTCCTTTAATTAATCTTTTAAATGTAACTTTGGTCTAAAGAAGTCACTAATTTCAGATACCGGATGAGGGTCTTGCCTTTTTGTCTAATGGCAAGAAGAGAATAATTTTAGTGAAGATGTTTTTCCCATTAATTCTTTTCTTAGGCTTTTATTAAGTTGTATCCAAATGAGCGAAGAGCCCCAAATATATACTATATTAATGCTTGGGGTTAAAATGCAGTCTACAAGTCTTTAAATTTTTCCTCAAGTTTTTATTTTACTTTTTGTTTTAGGGAGCGTGTTACCTTTTTCAGACAATGAATGGGTTTCCTTAGTTAAGACACTAACTTGCAGAAGTCCTGTTAAAGAGGTGAATTCATGTTTTGTTTAGGACAATAAAATATAAACGGGAAGGAAAAAATAAAACATTTTAAGAAAAACTTTAAAAATACATTCAGAGTGTTGTGGAAATTTTAGATCTTGTGAAGATTTTTGCAAAGCTTAGACATCCTTTAATTTTCTTCCAGCTTGTATAATAAATATAAAATCTTGTGGTTCGTATAATTTGAAACACATTTAAGCAATGTGAAAATTTGAACCCTATAAGCCAGATTAGGTAAAATATGAGCTACATTTTAAAAAATGTCTTTCCTCTTTTAACGTTTATTTTAAATAGTGTGTAGATACCATATCTGATGAATTTTGTTAGGAAATAGGAACCTTAACAAAGTTTTCCACCACTTACTTTGAAAAAGTAAAACATGGTAAGAGTATAAATTAATAAATACTGCTTTATAAAATAATCTTGTATGGACCTCAGATGCACAGTATTAGATTAATCAGAATTTGTGGTACATGGTCCGTGAGTTGCTCTTTTAAATTTTGATTGTTTATGTATTTGTTATTTTTTAAAATTGAGTGAACTGTGAATTGCCCCTGGCCTGAGAATCGATATTTGCATCTCTTAGGTTCTCCTACCAATCCCAGCTGCAATTGGAATTGCTTAGGTTTTGACATGTTATCAACATAACTGTCAGAAATTTATATACCAGTTTTCATTCATAGAAGCAGAGTAAGATAGTGCAATATTTAAGCATGTGACTACTGTGCACATAAATGTCTGCTTTGTCACTGACTTTGAATCTGTGGAACCCACGAAAGGTCTTTGTGACTAATAAACAGAGAAGCGTCTACTGAGCCAGGTTCTTTCCTCTGTGAATCTGTCTTTAAGTCCCAGAAAACACCATGGTTTCCAGAACAACTCCTGCCATTCTCCTCCCCTGTCAGGTAATCACAGTTCTTGAAGTTTGTATTTTTTTATTTCTTTATATTTACATACATACACACGTATTTTTATCACATGTACA
>NW_017731376.1:1108547-1109727 GCF_001890085.2 Hipposideros armiger | reverse complement strand
TGCACCAGTGTCTGCATGAGGAAGTCTGCAGCGAGGTGGCCACTGGGTTCCAGCTAGGGCTTTGAGATTGAGAAGGATTATGCACTTCAGGCTTGCTCATGGAACGGAGTCCCCATACACAGTCCCCGCTGACATCCCGTTTCTCCTACAATGTCCCCGTGATGCCCTCTACTGATGAAACTTAACTGTGGTCACTGTAAAAAAGAAATGCTTAGAGTCGGTCCATGCTCTCAGAGCATGTACTGAAGGGTGAATTTGGAATCGAGAGGCAATAGATTGATATTATAATTGGCACAAAAAGCTAGAGACCTGCCCAGCGAGGCTTAAAACCAAGCCTCAAAATGGCTACCGGCCTGCTAGAAGGAAGCTCTTAGCACTACAGGAAAACAGCACAATTCAGACCCTAAAACACATCACCCACAAGTCCAGCATACAGTAACAAATCACTGGAAATACGAAGAAGCAGGAAAGTGTGATGTATCATCCAGAATAAAAGCTGTCACTAAAAACATATCTTCAGGTGAGGTGACACTGATGTTGGAATTAGCAAATAAGAGCATTAAAGCTTTTTAAAGGAAAATATGGTCTTATGGATGGGGAATCTTCAGAAAAAAATGGAAACTATAAAAAATATCAAATGAAATTCAAGGACTAAAAACGTATAGTATTTATCGAATGGACTTAAAAGCAGACTAGAGTTGCAGAAGAAAAGTCAGTTAACTAGAAGTCAGATCAATAGAAATTTGAAAGAAAGGAAGAGAGGGAGAGGGAGGGAGGGAGAGAGAGGGAGGGAGAGAGAGCGCCAGAGAGAGAAAGAAAGAAAAGAGATGGGGAAAATGAGCAGAGCCTGTGATGTGTGGACATTATCAGGCCATCTAACATGCCTACGTGTAATTAGAGTTCTGAAAGCAGAGAGAGAATGTGGCAGAAAAAAATTTTGAAAACAAATGATTGAAAGTTCTCTGAAAATGGCGGAAAAAAAATCAACCTAGAAATTCAACAAGCCTAATGAATTTTAGAAAACAAATGGAAAGAAAACCATGTGTAGGCACAGAGTAGTCTGTTGAAAATTAATGATATAAAGAGGAACCTTAAAATCAGAGTGACGGAGAGGGAGAAATAAAGAGGGAACTTTAGGGAAATAATGGGGAGGGTGGCTGCCAACTTCTTAGGAGCAATG
>NW_017731376.1:1103526-1105271 GCF_001890085.2 Hipposideros armiger | reverse complement strand
TGGGTACTAGCTCTTAGTTCCAAAATTGGTCACATGGTACAAGCTTTCAGTTATAAGATGAATAAGTTCTGAGGATCTAATATACAGCGTGGTGACTATAGTTAATAATACTGTGTTGTATACTTGAAATTTGCTAAGAGAGGAGTTCATACGTGTTCTCACCACTCACAGAAAGGTAGCTATGTGAGGGATTGGATGTGTTAATTAATTTGATTGTGGTAGATATTTTACAGTGTATACCTATATCAAGTCATCATGTTGTGTACTTTTTTTTTCATTTTTTAAATTAGTTTCAGGTGTACCAAGACAACATAGTGATTAGACATTTATATACCTCACACAGTGATAACCCCAATAAGTCTATTTCCCATCTGTTACTGTACATAGTTATTACAATATTATTTACTGGATTCCCTATGATGTACTTTATACCCTGTGACTATTTTTTTAAATGGTAGTTGACATTCAATATTATTTTATATTTGTTTCAGGTATATAGCATAGCGGTTAGATATTTATATAATTTATGAAGTGATTTCCCCCCTGATGAGTCTAGTCTCATCTGATACTATACAGTTTTTACATTATTATGACTGTATTGCACATAGTGTATTTTACATCCTTGTGACTCTTTTGTAACTACCAATTTGTATTTCATAGTCTCTTCATCTTTCTCACCCAGCCCCCCACCCCCCTCTCATCCAGTAACTATCAGTTTGTTCTCTGTATCTATGGGTCTGTTTCTGTTTTGTTTGTTCATTTATTTTGTTCTTTAGATTCCACATATAAATGAAATTATATGGTATTTGTCTTTCTCAGTCTGACTTATTTCACGTATCATAATACCCTCTAGGTCCATCCATGTTGTTGCAAATAGCGCAATTTCATTCTTTTTAATGGCAGAGTAATATTCCATTGTATATATGTACCACAATTTCTTTATCTAATCATCTATCAATGGGCATTTTGGTGCTTCCATAGCTTGGCTATTGTGAATAGTGCTGCAGTGAATATAGGGGTGCATATCTCTTTTCGAATTAGTGTTTTGTATTTCTTTAGATAACTACCCAGGAGTTGGATTTCTGGGTCATAAGGTAGTTCTAATTTTTTGAACAACCTCCACACTCTTTTCCATAGTGGCTGCACTAACCTGCAATCCCATCAAAGTGCACCTGGGTTCCCTTTTCTCCACACTCTCGCCAATACTTTGTTGATTTATTGATGATGGCCATTCTGACAGGTATGAGGTGGTATCTCATTGTGGTTTTTATTTGCATTTCCCTGATGATTAGTGATGTTGAGTATCTTTTCATATGTCTTTTGGCCATCTGTATGTCCTCTTTGGAAAAATGTCTTTTTGGGTCCTCTGCCCATTTGTTAATTGTATTGTTTGTTTCTATGGTGTTGAGTTGTCTGAGTTTTTTGTAAATTTTGGATGTTAACCCCTTATCAGATGTTATCATTGGCACTATCTTCTCCCATTTGGTAGGTTGTCGTTTTGTTTTCTGATGGTTTTCTTTGTTGTGAAAAGACTTTTCAGTTTGATGTAGTTCCATTTGTTTATTCTTTCTTTTGTTTCCCTTGCCCAAGGAGATATGTCAGTAAAAATATTACTAAGGGTAATGTCTGAGAGTTTACTTCCTTTATTTTCTTCTAGGAGCTATATGGTTTGGGTCTTACATTTAAGTCTTTAATCCATTTTGAGTTTATTCTTGTATATGGAGAAAGAACGTCCAGTTTCATTT
>NW_017731376.1:1085896-1102526 GCF_001890085.2 Hipposideros armiger | reverse complement strand
AACCACTAGCCTGACTTGTTTTCTCTTTTATTTTTTTTGATGAATAAACTGATAACTCGTAGGTTAGATTTTGAACTATATGTGTGACATGTAATAGTTGTGTAAAATCGTACATGTAGGCACATGTACTCACATCTTTTATAAGTAAAAAAGTATAAATGTATGTACATGAACCCTTGTACACATTTATACTTTAAGTTTTTTTAGTGGGGAGGGGATACCAATTCTGGTTCTGGCTTCCTAAGGTGATATATTTACATTTGTTGAGATTTCCTTCTGATAGATATTGATTGTATAAGAAGTATATGCATTTATTATCCATTTACTACTTCTCGGTAGTAGTCATAAAATCGCAGTTATCTAATATGAAAGCTTTTATTCCAGGTCCAGTGGCATTGCAGAGCACGGATGGTTGCAGGAGCCAATTTTTACATTGTGGGACGAGACCCCGCTGGTATGCCTCATCCAGAAACAGGGAAGGATCTGTACGAACCAACTCATGGTGCCAAAGTGCTGACAATGGCCCCTGGCCTAATCACTTTGGAAATAGTACCATTTCGAGTTGCAGCTTACAACAAGAAAAAGAAGCGTATGGACTACTATGACTCTGAACAGTAAGTTTTACATTCTCTGCACAAATCTGTGAAACACCTTGTGCCCTAATCTGCACCCAGGGCCTTAACATATTGTCTCATCTTTACAACAGCTTTACTGATAACAGCTTTGTTGTACCTATTTCAGAGAAAGGCAAACCAAGAAAACTAATTTTTCAATATTCCAGAACTAAAAATTGAATCTGGTTTCATGGTTCATGATTTGGGGAGTTTTACTCTGAAGCATTTGAGGGCAGTATTGACATTTCTGTGCCTGCGATATCTACTGTATCTTAATGAGCATATGGAAGTGGCCTAAGGACTCAGGGTGATTAATTATTCTGCTAAGTCCAGGGCATCTGTGTTGTGAGGGAGTTTAATATTCTTGCAATCACTGTGTGAAAGGCACTGTCCCAATTGCTTTACAGATATTAAATTAATTATTTCCAACACAATCTTACGTGGTAGGTGCTGCTGTCATCCCCACTTTATAGATTGCAAGCCGAGGCATGCAAAAGCCAAATAATTGTATAAGGTCACAGAGCCGAGAGATGGCAGCCCAGCAGGTGAACCCAAGCACCATGGCTCCAGAGCCTGTGCTCTTGACCACTAAGAGTGCCATTTCTTTCTTCAGATATCTTGGGAGGGTCAAAAAACTCACAAGCTTTCAGCACAAATTATTGGTAGTATTGAGCATGGATTTTGTCTTCCTTTGACTGATGAAATTGTATTAATTTCTATCTGTGGGTGATCCCAATAGGTAGCACACTCCGTCACTTACGAGTGGCCCTGAGTCTCCAGAATCTGAAATCATGGTTTCCTGCCCATCCCTGCTATGTCACTTGAAAGCCCTGCAGGATCTCTGGCCTTGTTTCCTCATCTCTAGAATGATAGCCGTGGACAAGGTGATTCCCTCCTAGCTCAAAATTGTAGTTCTTTCCATGCTCTATCTGTAGCAACTAGTTATTTTTATGTCTTGGTAGGTACTTGTACATATGAGTTGTTTTCTTGACTGATGCTTATTTAGTATACCTGCTTTTTTTTTCTAGTGCGAATTATAATTCATGTTCAGCAACTAGAACAAATAATTAGCTTTTATTTATGTTTTATCATTGTGACCTCTACTGACAGGTACTAATTGAAAATTGACCGCAGTCTGATAACCTCTCATCTGAGAGCTCTCATTCTTTTTGCTATGGCGCTTTACTGTTGCCTCTGTGTTCAGGAATGATCTTGACCCTGACCGTGTATCGTCGTTTGGTGTGGTCTATTTTGTAATGGGGACAAGAAAAAAACAAAGAAACCTTTTAAAAAATTAAAACATTTTGTTTCTAAAAGAGACAAAGTTTGGTGTTATTTGATTTCTTTGAGAGAAATGATAAGTTGTCTGGATAAAGAAAGACTATTATCAGTAGAGTCAGAGGAATCTGTGGGCTGCTCATTTCATGATGTAAATAATTCTGGAGAAAATGCACAATTTTAGATGATTGCAGGCTTTTCCAAGTGGTGAACTGTAGCTAAAATACAGGAAAATCTTGAATCAATGAACAGAAAAGGCTTATGTAAGTGGTGAAGGCCAGCATAAAAGAACTAAATGTTCCCTATGGCGTAGGTGTGGAATTCAAGACAGGAGCAATTCTAGACTATTATTTTTTGAACATCTGAAATGTGGCCCAGATTCCAGTATATTTCTGAACCACACCATGAGAAGAATTTGCAAAAAAAACAGAACATTTTTAACCTTGTACAAAATCAGACTTTGCCAACACCTAGAAATAGATCTAAATCATGGCATGTTTAGTTTTATTTTGGTCTAAAAATTGTGTGTGTGCACGTGTGTGCACACACATGTATATAGATCAAACAATTAAAGTTCGTGAGCTTTCCACCATGTATGTATGTATGTACATGTATGTATATACACACACACACATGATTTCTCTGTCTTACAAAAATGTCTTACAAAAAAAAGTGGTGTGCTATGAGTTGTAAATAGACCATTCTACCAAAGGTATGCCTTAGAAGCTTTGAAAAAAAGAATTTTAAGAAAAATAAAAGTATAATTATATTAAACCTTGAGCTATATTACCACAGAAGGTGATTGAAAGTAAAAATTAAATATTAAGGAAAGTTAAAAAAGTTTTGACTATAATCCTGTCCTTTTGTGGTTAAAATTATGTAGGGTCAAAATGAGAGATTCTAACTTACAGCACTCCTCTCCTTTTTCAGTTTTGCTTTCCGTGACTTCGGTTACCTGCTCTCAATTGTGGTCTGAAAATATTAAATGGAAAATTCCAGAAATAAACAATTCATAAGTTTTAAATTGCACACCATTCTAAGTAGTGTGATGAAATCTCACGCCATCTTGCTCTGTCCAGTGTATCTGCGCTGTATATGCTCCCTGCCTGTTATTCACTTAGTAGCCATCTCAGTGATCAGACTGACTGTCACAGTATCACAGTGCTTGTATTCAAGTCACCCTTATTTTACTTAATAATGGCCTCAAAGTGCAAGAGTAGTGATGCTGGCAATTCGGATAAGCCAAAGAGAAGCTGTAAAGTGCTTCCTTTGAGTGAAAAGGTGAGTACAGTACAATCAGGTAATTTGAGAGACAAATTGAGAGAGATCACATTTGCATAGTTTTTATTGTTCGCATAGTATATTGTTATAATTGTTATATTATTGTTGTTCATCTCTTACTGAGTGTAATTTATAAATTAAACTTTATCATAGGTATGTATATATAGGAAAAAACGTAGTTTATATCAGGTTCAGTATTATCCGTGATTTCAGGCATCCGCTGAGGGTCTTGGAACATATCCGCCATGGATAAGGAGGGACTACTATATTTAGTCTGGGGAGTAGCCTACACATTGGTAATTCTTATTGAAAGCTCCCCAACCGAGAACCCCCTAGGAGGGTAGTGTTACCTTTCTGCAAGTTTATAAGACATATAGTGTCAGACATGGAATACTAGGCCAGGCAACCCTGTGTTTCTCACCCAGCATGCCATTTGTTTAATTCTATAGAAGACATTATGAACATAATTTGTTTTGAAAGTAATAATCAGTCAATTATAGAGTGAGGAGAGAAAAATACAATCATTCAGCTAGTGTCCAAATACTTAAAACTGAGGTGAGTTTCCATTTTGATGAGTTAAGGAAACAAAACCAGACTTGGAGATTTTCTTTTACACGTCCCTTGTGCCAATATGTTTCGTTACTGTGGCTTCTCTGTAGGATCATCTGATTTAATCACACACAGGACCCTAAACCCCATCTGTCTGTAGTTACTTGACTGATGTGCTGAGAGGGCCTTGATAACTTTCATGTTTTGTTAAATCTGTGTAGTATTGCTTTAAGTCTCTCTTTTAATCATTCAAAAGCTAAATAATTACATCAGTTCTCATAAGATTTTCCAGTGATGAATTCTATATTAGTTGCATGAGTGGCTCATTTTCTTGGAATTTTTTTGAGTTAGCAAATCTTAATAAATTGTAACTTGGGGAGCTTTAAAGCTGCCTTCGTTTTCTAATTTTTATATTGTGTTCAAATGTAATTAAGTTGATGGGAATATGTTGGAAAGTGATTAAAATTTTATGGAAAGGCGATAGCCTTTGATGTAGTGAGAAAACAGTTATTAATTATGGACATATGAGGTTGTCTTATGTTTGATTAATGGGCATTATTCAATGCCAACATTTATGTAATTAATGATTTTGTAGCTTTTGATTTGAGTAAATACCAGTGTAAGACAAGGCTTAGGGAGAAAAAACAAACTTCATGAAGATTTTAGGCAAGATATTATTGATAGGAATTATGATAAAAATCATCTGTTTGTACTTAAGAAGTTAAGTAGGTTCGTGTTAGCTATAATAGTGACTCAAGGAAGTTTAGTTTTAGGACTACAAGATTAAAGCCTGTTCTTTCAGATATTACAAACAAACTTTTAGAGATAATTCTTTTGTGTGTGTGTGTGTGTGTGTGTGTGTGTGTAATTTTTCTTCTTTATGCAGTAAATCTTTGGGTAAATGTAAAATTATGGTTCATATTATTGAAATAGCAACTAATGAAAAGAGAGCACATGTGAATGAGAGTGCCTCATGGAAATGGGTAAATGAAGGGACAGGTGCACATAAATGTTTGCTGTCTAGTTATGTCCACATTGGCAATACACTATTTCTTTCATACTTTTTTTTTAATGCTGGAGTATACCTTAAATCATGTACTATTTTGTGTCATTTTTAAAAACATTCTAATTGTAAGCATCCTTCAAGGCCTTTTCATATATTCTTCCTTTCTTTTATATCCTTTTCACAGACAGCTCATCTATTCCAGTGGCGTCTGTGTGGCAGTTCTTGAAGCTGAACGAGCATACACTTCAGTGTTTCCAAGTTGCTAATTGTGTTAGCTTTCTATTACCGTGTAACACATTCCAACAAATTTAGTGGCTTAAAACATTTCTTACCTTACAGTTCTTTAGATCAGAAGTCTGGGTGAGCTAGACTTGATCCTGGCCAGGCTGAGCTCCTAGCTGAAGGTTCTAGAAAGAATCCACTTCCAAGATGATCCTTGTTGTTGGCAAAATTCAATTCTTTATGGATGTGGGACTGATGTCCCTGTCTTCTTACTAATTACTGGCTGAGGATTGCTCTCTGATCCTAGAAGCCACTTTTAGGTCCTTCCTTGTGGGCCCCTCTATCTCAGCAGTAAAACCTCCCTCGTGGTGAGTCCTTCTCATACTTGGAATCTCCCTGACTTCTCCTTCTATCAGCCAAGAAAATTCCTCTACTTTTAAAGGGCTCGAGTAATTACGTTAGACCCACTCAGATAATTTCACTATTTTAGGTCAGTAGGTTAGTAACTAATTGCATCTGCAAAATCCTTTTACCATCTATGATGACATATGACAGCAACACCATAGAGTGAAGGTCGTGAAGGCCATCTTAGAATTCTGTCTACCCCACTAATGGGCATTTCTGTTTAGATTTCTTGATATTACTTAACATGCCCAGAACCTTTACCTTTGCCTTCATTTATCTTCAAATCCTAAATTGCCTTGGTTACTTGTTCTCCCCATTATATAGACTCTTGAAGTCCTTAATTCTTTCACCTTACTCTTCACATTCAAGTCTTGTCATGTTGACCACTGAAATAGTTTGTGTGTGAATTCTTTTCCTTTCTTGCCTTATAGTCTGTTTAATACACAAGTATTTCTGTTAGAGTACTGGGCAACTTTATTTTCCATTAATTCATTGTTTTTATTAAAAATACTTTGTTTTTATTAATTTTGATGTTTCTCCTGAAAACTTGTAGAAGTTTTGACTATAATTGCATGAATTTACCAACAAGTCTCGTCCTGCGTTTGTAGATTTTACACATATTTTTCTATGGGCAGTTACTGCATGACTGTTAATAGATAAGATCTAATTTAAAATCTATTGTGTTCTTTGTTTTACTATACATTTGAATCAAATTTGGGATGTAGTAGTATGTATGTCTTTGAAAATCAAATTATATATTTTATATAACCATATCTTTTTTTAAAGTCATCAGGGAATATTGAAATTAACAAAACTCTTTGACTTTGCTTTATTCATTTATTAACTATTTATTGAGTCTTTACTACATGCATGCAATTGCTAGGTATGGGCACAATAGTTGGAAATAGGCAGATATTGTTGTTGCCTTCATGAGATTTATATTATAAAGAAGACAGACAATAAACCACTAACAACACGGTTAATTCAGTGCTTTGCAAAAGACTTGCAGGAAGCTCTGCTAGCACTTTTCTGACCAAGTCTGAGTTATCAGGAATGAGTTCCCAGAGCAAGTGACATTTGGGCTGAGCTCCAAAAGAGCAGGCATTCCCTTGGTAAAGGAGGAGGTAATAGCATTCTGGTAAAAGGGAAAAGCACATGCAAAGGCCCTGAGGTGAGACGACTCGTGGAGGATTTGGAAAGAAGGCCAGGGTGAAGTAGAACAGAGAATGAAAGGAGGAGGATGAAATAGACAGAGACCAGATAAGGCAGCTCTTTGAAAGGTAGAAACTGGAATTGATTTTTTTCAAAGAAAGTGTTACAGTGTGCCTGTATTAAGTTCATGTTTTTGGTAATTAGGTAAGTTAGATTATACAGATTGATTCTCCTAACAAATTAACTAAAAATGCTGGATAAAAGAAAACATTTTCATAAGAATGACAGTAAGAACTATAAGGCCAAACTATTAAGTGAAGTCTAGAACATCAGGTAAGCTGAGCATTGAAGCTTTTGTTCCTGCTGAACTTAGCAAACTTGAGTATTGACTTTCATGGTCTTGACCTAGATGGAAGTCCATCAGGAGACACCCTCATCAGGCTGGGACTCGGTCCCATCTAAGTGTAAGGAGAAAACTGAAGGGAACCCAGTCCTTCTTCTACCCCAGGAGAATGGGAACAGAGCACTGAGCTTTAGGCTCAAAAGCTCAAAACTCCCCTCCCGTGGGCCAAACTTAGGTTACCGGGGTGGTACCAAAAAAAATCAGATAAACAGCCCAAAAGTCTTCACTCCATCAAAGGAGTTTTAGGTGGTTCTTGACTAGGCAAGCATCAGAGTATTCAGCAGAGGCAAACAGAAACCCCTTCTAGAGTGTCACGCCTTTGTCCCAGCCCTCAACTTATTCCCATAAATAAATATACCAGCTTAATGAACAGTTTCAGTCAAAAATGATAAAGTAAACAAGGAAACAAAGCCTCCCCCCGCAAAAAAACAAAACTACAGTCAGCAAAGCTAGAATTACCAGACATAGATTGCAGAAATAACTATGCTTGCTGTGTTTATAAAAACAAAGATAAGTTTGAAATTACCTACATGGCACGTAAATATATAGAAATTACCTCACAATATACAATAGAAAAGAACAAGATGGGAGAGAGGTTAGTGCTGTCAACAAATTTCCAAGACCTTGGAATTTAAATCGAGAGGTTTATTCTCAAAAATATGGGTTGCAAGCCAGGGAGACACAGCTTTCAGTACAGCTGAAAGTGCTTTCTGAGGAGGGAGAGGGTAGTGCAGGGTATTTAAGGGCAAATCCACACAAGGCTGCCCTCTAAGGGGACTGGTTGCTAAGGGAAGCAAAGCTGTAAGTATATGCTATATATTTTTTGGTTGGTTCTGGCAACAGCGCTTTCCAGTCTTCACTAACTTAGGATCAGTAGGTAGGGTCACAGCAGGTAGGGTCACAACACATGGCCAAGGGTTGGTATCATAAGACCTGGTAAGCAGAGGGTGTCACAAGACACGGGCCACTGCCTTGATTTCCCTTGGAGCTGGCAAAACAAACTTGTAAAACAAGTAATGGTTAAATAGACAATGCAGAGAGTGCAGTTTGCCATGGAGATGGAGTCAGAGTTCAAACTGCAAAGCTGCTTGAGATCAGATTGCAGAGACCAGATTGCAAAAAGCGCCCAGCCATTTGGTCACAAAACTGTGATATTAAAATCCTCAGTGTGAAGGTGTGTATTGGTGCAGGTGAGAGTTAATGGCAACTTAGGTTTGGGTAGGTTGCACAGGGGCAGCTGAAAGAAATGCATTGACTCAAAATGTCTGTAGGAGGCACAATCATTAGGACTTAAAGTATAATCGCTATATTAAATGAAGGCTGATTTTTTTCCTTATTAAATATATAAATCTAATTATCTCCCCATATTCTTCCCCTTCCATATTTCAAAACAAACAACATTAACAACAACAAACATTTTAGTTCATTATTGTCTGGAATTCCAGAGGTGACAGGTGGGTTTCTAATGGAAAGAACTGGGTATAAAAGTGCAATGGAATTAGTGTAGTGGTATAATAATAACATCATTATTATATATATGCAAGGTAAATTTTAACTTTTCTGTAACGGAACAAATATTTTGATTCAGAAAGTGTTCTGATTTTATAAAACAGCCATAAACCAAAGATTTTGTGGATTTTGCTCTCTTAAAAATCATTTATCGACCAATAATGATCACTTTCTCCCTAATTTTTATGGAAGACTTCCTACAATCAGTAATCAAAGAGATGGCATGGAAATGTACATTATTTGTCTTCATCTTTTCATAGACCCCTGTTTGGAAAACATTCTAGAGAAGTGAGAAGCTTATGTTTTCTAGAAGAAAAATAAAAGTAATCTTTTTTTTTTTATGGTTAATTCTAGGAATGATAGGACATCTTAAGGAGATGTGGCATATCCATTATAAAACCCAGCAATACCCATGTGCTGCTTTTAATCAGTCATAACATCTGAAAGAGAGAAGGTGAGGGAAGGGGAGAGGGACATGCATTGAGAAGCAGGCAACATTAGAACGCTGGTGAGCTGGTATAGACTGTATGGGAGATTTACTGTTTTAATGCCAGGGGAGAAAATTAGCTTTGAACCAAAGCAGGTCAACAGTCTGCTCCTTCTCCTCTATCCCACAACCCTGACCAGATTTGACTACTTTTATGGGATGAATGGACACACCTGTCAGTGGTAGAGAAAAATTAGAAGCAGCAAATGAGATGGTTCTCTGGAAAATGTGTCTCTTAGTGCTTAAGGTAGAGTGGCCTGGATCTCCCAGGAGAGCAGTACAGGTGCTCTTACCTGGTGCAAGGAAAACATGCCTCAGTCATGGGTGAGTGGAGTACCCTGATTTTGATGCATTCTTGGGTGAATAAAGGATGAATGCAGTGAGTTCCCCCGGTGGTCAACCAATAAAAAAGTATGTTTTTAAAAAAAATTATGAAAGCATTTAAAAGGAGAAAACTAACACTTATGCCGTCACCCATTTTTTTCCATGTGCTTTACTTGTATACTTTTTCTATACATACATTCATGTAACACAGTGCAGCATAGTTGAGTTTATAATATAGTGAAATTTTGTTTCTTTTTATTTACTTACTTTTCATGAGCATTTTCCCATGCTATTAGTATTTCTCTGTACACATTCTCATGGCTCCTTAGTATCAGTTGTGGTACTATACTGTGCCCACAAGTCCTGATGGTGTGTGTGCAGCACAGGGACCAGTCATGAAGCTTGGGAAGGCTTCTGTCATGCTACAGAACGAGCCTGACCGAAGCGGCTGCCTCACAGCACACCCGTATCCTGGTATCACTGAGGGCAGGTGGCACCTGCCTGTCCCACCTAATCCCACCTCTTTCCCCTGCAAACCTGGGGTATAGTTTTTCTATATCTTTACCTTCAAATGCTGCACTATTGAGATCTGGCTGTGATCGCCCCCGACTGTAGATCTATGCTGTATCCAGTTACTGTTCTTGCTTACTATAAAGAGTTCTAGGAGGGCGGATAGGTGGCTCAGTTGGTGAGAGCGCGTGCTCTTAACAACAAGGTTGCCGGTTTGACTCCCGCCTGGGATGCTGGGCTGCGCCCCACGCTACTAGATACGGCAACTAGACTTGGAGCTGAGCTGTGCCCTCCACAGCTAAGATTGAAGGACAACGACTTAAGTTGGAGCTGATGGGTCCTGGGAAAAACACACTGTTCAAAAAAGTTCCAGGAGGAAATAGCCATAAGCATATGTCTCGTGTATTGATTTTTTTCTTCTATCTGCTCTTTTTTTGTTGCTGTGACTTTGGGATCTTCTCATTTTTCTTGTTTTCTGCCCTTTTGGGGTAGGAATGGGATTTACTTTTTATAGCAGCATCAAATCAGAATTTCTTAACAACAGGTCAGTTAGCAGGCTTTCTAAACCTTGGCTCTGTTGACATTTGGGGCCTCATAGTCTTTGTTGGGGGGGCTGTCCTGTGTGTTGTAGGGTGTTTGCCCTGGGAAGGGGGAGATATGCTGGCAGAATCTTCTGTTGAGAATCAGTGGTTTGTAACCAAATTGGAATTTTTGGGTACCCTATGTTCTTAATTATTTCATCATTATTCACAAATCAGAAATGGGCTTCCCTTTTTTTTCTCCAGAGACTTATTTTTACTTCCATATTTGGAGCTGATCGAGGTATTTGGAGGGTACTAGAAGCCCTGGTTTCTAAATAAATGAGTATAGTCACATGCCTCACAAAAGTAGAAAGCAAATAACAAAACAAAGAAATCCTGTTGACAAGTATAAAGGAAATTGTTTAGTATAGTTATACCAATGTCCTTATTTCCTAGAATTCAGTACTTGGGTTCACTTAATGTTCTGGTTAATTTGCAACTAATTAAGCTGTTTGGGGTACTACTTTTAAAACCCCTTTGAAAATGTATTAGCTCTGTCTGTCTAACTCCTGTCTTAGTTGCAGGCCTTCTACAGGAAGTGGTGTCCAAGGATGTCAGTGTGTTCCTCAGAATAGCCCCTGGCAGTCTGCTGAGAGGGAGCTTGGCCGTGGGCCTCATCCCAGACGGTTTTATTTGGTGCTGGGCATCTGAGAGCTTCTGGGATTAACTTCCTGAAAATTGGGACCTATTCATGAGTGATTAGAGGTTTCTTTCAGAAGCAGATGAAAAGCGAAGTACTCTCTTCCAGTTGAAAGCACAGAAGCCCCAAATTTTGCCCATCAAGACCTCTGTGAGTCCTTTAGAAGCCTGTCCATTGGCGCTCTGTTTAAAACCATTCTTCTCAAGCTCAGAGATAGAGAACAAATTGGTGGTTGCCAGGAGCATGGGGAATGAGTGGAGGAAGTCAAAAGGTATTAACTTCTAGTTTTAAATAAAATAAGTAAGGCATGGGGATGTAATGTACAGCATGGTGACAGTAGGTAATTATACTGTATGGTATATTTGAAAGTTGCTAAGAGAAGTAGATCTTAAAAGTTTTCATCACAAGAAAAAATTGTTTTTGGTAACTGTATAATGATGGATGTTAACTAGACATAATGTGATCATTTCCCAGTACATACAAATATCCAATCATTATGTTGTATATCTGAAACTAATGTTGTATATTAATTATAACAAAGACAAACAAAAAAAACAAAACCCTGTTCTCCTATACTATGGTTGAGTATAGATTTCATGACCCTTGATGGTAAAGAAAATTGAATTGACTGCAGTGACTTCAGGAAACCCTGGCAATTCAATATTTGACCAAATGTGGGAGAGGAGCTGTTCTCTAACTTTTATTTATGAGACAGGGCACTGGGAGAAAACATGATGAATTAAGGATTTTGGTTAATTAGGTTTTAGTGATTAAGTTTTCCTTGCATTTCAGTTGGGCTTTGATTTGGAAATAAAAATCGTTAATTTTGTCACGTTTGATGCCAACCAGTGCTTTTTAGTCCCTGGGAAGAAAACCATAAATAGCTATTTATCTGGTTTTGATGAAACGATTTTTTTTAACCTCCTTCCTAAGAATTCTTAGTGTTTTGATGTACACTGTATTACACATAAGCTCCTTTCAAGTTGGATGAAAAGTTAGAGAGACCCAAAATAGTTCATTAGATTGATTTATAAGTTACCGTTATTATTCTGAGTTCCGTTAAAGAAGAAATTCTCCCTTTTCTCTGATTGCTTATTGTCTAGTTAGCATTTTTTTAAAAAACTGACCTAATTGAGCACGAAACTTCAGAAAAGAGACTTGAGCTATCTGCTGGCCCTCGCTCTTGTCAACGTGAACAGTTTGCGCTGGTGGCTCTGATGACCACATATGTGGACTGAAAGATAGCAGATGGTGGTAAAGGTTTGAAATCTTCAAGTGGCCAAGGGTCATTGTACTTTGGAGTTAGTCAAGATGCTGGCCACATGTGGCCAGTGTGTTCCACATGGGACAAGATGCTGTCCCACAGGGTCCCACATGGTCTAGTTTTTCCCTCCCTGCTGTTCTAACCCCTGCCTTTTTTTTTTTAAGAGCAGACGTCTGTCAGCTGTGAATTATAAGAATCTATGACCAAGTGGTTTTGAGAAGGAGAAAAACAAACATACTTATTATGTTTCTTTTTTCAGGTACCATGCGAGATTGGTTAACTAGTATAATTAGATGGCCTAATTAGACTTGCTTTGTAGTGAAAGCCTAGGTCCTTTATTTAGTAGCCTTTTCAGCTTCTGTCAGATCCCCGATTACTAATAGGTCAAGTTCAGAACTAATTTTAGATCATTCCTGGAATGCCTCAGTTTTTACTTGATTTAATTTTTTCTGTAAAATGATGCCATTTACATACGCAGCTGTGACCACTGTGATTTGATTGCAGGTAGTGACTTTTGTGTCAAGTCCTTGCACTTGACTTCTGACAAAAAGCAAAATTCATATGTGACCGATAGAAGTACAAGAGGCAGAGGGAAATAATTGTGTTTTTCGTAGCCAGGGTGGAGTGGAACCACCACCATGTGGAAGCAGAAACTCCAATTTCATGTGAAGAAATGCTTGTGGCATGCAAGGCAGATGGAGTGTGAAATAGCATCAGGAAGAGAGGTACCTAGGGACCTTGGTTTTAAAATGTAGTTTCATGAAGGAATGCAAACAAACTTCTGGATTTCAGACAGCTTGGCATTCTGGGGAAAGAAAAGACTTTAATTGGTCTGGCTTTTTTCCTTGAATCAAAAAGGCAAGACAGAACCATGCAGCAGCTGCTGCTCTCTTGTGTCTCATTGTCAGCAAAAACAAGTTCTTGATCATGTGACACAAACTTTTTTTTTTTCTGAAATCAAAATTTAAAATTGACGTGGCCAGAAAGCTCTAGGATCGTAATTTTCCTCAATGAAGCTTATTTGGGGAGCTGAGAAGTGAACCTCCTAAGGAACTGAAACATTCAATCAATGTTACATCAAATGATTCTCAGCTACACTAACCAATTTCGCCTCAGGCTAAAGAAAGGATTTTTAGAAACAACTGGAAAGCTACCTGGGCGCCTCAGCTCCCTCCCTGACTTGGCGCCTAGGCTGAGCTTTGCCAACCCCATCCTCAGAGGGAGCCCCTCCTGCCTGGATAGAAGTGGAGGGCGTTGATGGATCCTGTTATCACTTCATTCTCGTGCAGCTTCCTGTTCCCCTCAGAAGGCAATCTGACCTCTTTAATGAGAAGATTGAGGCTATCCTGCATTAACCTCCCCTCCTTCTAACTCCAAATCATCACTATTTCTTTTCATTCTTGACCCTCCTCCTTGTCAAAGCTCCTTTACCTTTGTTCTTCATTCCAGATCTTCTCTACATTTCATTTCTCTCCTGTTCCCTTTCCCCTGGTGTTCATCCTTCTTCCTTTTCTCATTGTTTCCGTTTATTGCCTTCTGCCTATATACTTACTGAGACCTCGCATTTCCTTAAAAAAAAAAGAAAATCACATCTTTTCTCCACTCTGTCTTTGCCGTTTTATCATTCCATCTCTTCTTCATCACGCACTAACACCCTTAAAGGAAATTTAAATTCTGATTTGTAAATCCAGTGTCCGCCCCCATGGCCACCTTTCTCAGCCCCTGTGTGGCTTTCACATTTTACATTTTCTCTTCTTCCATGACCTTCGTATAATCATCTTTGTTTTCTTCCTACTTCTTTGACAAATGCTTTCTCTTTTGCTGCGTTTGTGTTCTCAAACTTAGTTTTTATTATAGTTTTGATTAATTTACAATTTATGTTTCTAACTTGAACTTTTCTGAATTTTTGTTTTTTGAAATCGCTCATAGACTTGCTTCTTTTCTATGCTCATCTCACATGCAGTCAGTTTCTTTTTCTCACCTTAAGTTGTAGTCATTCATGTAAGAGAAAGATGATGGCTTTCTTCATGTATCAGCTGTGATAACCAGCTCACTGCAATGGCCAGTAGCTCTGCCTTCTCTTGCATATTCACCAGATAATAGAAGTGGGAGAGACCCTCTAGATTTAAACTATTTGAACCCACCTTGCTTTGAAGCAATATCTGTTACCCTTTCATCGATCATCTTTGAAAATTTGTATAGACATTTGAAAAGACATTTTACCTAAGAAGGTGAGAGCTGTTGAAATACTGAGTTGAATGTGTACATATAGCTTCCTGTCTTTCTGGTAGTACAGGGACTCGGAAGAGCAGACAGAGTAACTAGGACAAGATGGCACATGTGTGAATTACAGATGTGGTGCCTTCTGCTTAATAGTAGGAGATACAGCATTAACATCATTAACATGGGTATTCCAGTGGCTGATTACATGAGTCACATGATTTTATGTTCATACCCTATCTGTATAGCATTCCACAGTAACTCTTAGACTAATGCTACCTCTTCCATCAAGCCTTCTTTTCTCAACCCTTTCCTGTAAGTGTCTATCATATCACTTATTTTTATTTTTAGCCTATCTGTTCTCCCCCTGCCCCACCACAAAAGTGGCATTTACTTATCTCCAGTATCACATATTAAGTTTTCAAATAATATTGTTGATTGGCAGAGGGAAAGTGAGAAATAAAAAATAAATGATTAAAAGAATATAAGCAAAAAAAACAACAAAAAAATCTCTTAGACATCTTTCAAATGGGGCTAAGGTTTCATTAAAGTCTGGGTACCTCACTGAGGAGTTGGAAAGGCCAGAACTGGGACCAGCAATGAATCTAAGAGATAGAGGTAGAACTAGATCTGGGACCAAAAGGGGGGTTGATCTTAGGAAGTAACAGTAGTGTTACATATAGGGGCTGGCCAAGTGCAGGAGGTGTGTCAAGGCTGGTGGTAATATAACCAGGTCCAAGGTTTAGAAGCCCAGTGAACAGGGAGGTCATTGAGTACACAGACAACAAAAATCAGAAAAGCAGGAGAGGGGCTGGCTGAGTGGCTCGTTGGTTAAGAGTTGGCTTGGGACGCCAGCTCTGAGCAGCAGGGCCCCGGTTCGGATCCCACATGGGGCAGTGATGCTGTGCCCCCTACAGCTAAGATGGTGAACAACAGCTCGACCTTGAGCTGGGCTGCCATGAGTGGCCGGTGACAGAGTAGGCTGCAGTGGGGCTGCAGTGGGCTGCTGTAAAAGCTACCGTGAGTGGCTGGCAGCCAGCGTGAGCTGCCGTGAGCGGCCGTCCAATGGTCAACGACGGATCTGCCTCACCCAGGAAGAGCGCAATGATTATAATACCAACATGGGCCAGTGAAGCGATGTCCTCCACAACTAGACTGAAGAACAAAAGGACAGCAACTTGTCTGTTTCCCTTCCCCCAATTCCCCAATCAAATCTTTAAAAAAAAGAAAAGCAGGAGAGACCAGAAGCTGGTGCATTTTTTGGGTCCTGAGGAAATCACAGTACTTCTTTTTTTCTTGGTCTGGAACCCAGTTCTATTGAGTGAACAGCCCGAGAGCTCACAGATAGACTGAATGAACTAGGTTAGGAAAATGGTGTGTCCCCTGACTAGTGGAAGTAAGAGAAGTGGAGGAGAGCGAGGTCAGAGAAGGCAGATCTAAAGGTGATTATTGAAGAGATCATGTAGAACTTTCAGTGTGAACTGCCCAGATTTAGAAAAAAGGGGATGTACAAGTAGCTTAAATTAACCACAGCCATCAGAAACCCAGTGTTCCCCCTTTTTATTTGCCAGAGGATGAAGTACTGACTCATTTAAGACTGAATGATTCTGTGTTGAACCCGTAAAATTTTTCTACACATATATCTTTTCATTCTTTCATATTTCACCAAATATTTATTGACTACATAATTAGCGAGTGAATAAAGTACCTGATCACTGGTCAGTAAATATTTATTGAATATGTTCTGTGTCCATACCACTGTTCAGATATGCTCTTTACTGCTAATATCTGCCATTTAATTGGGAGTTAATAGCCAGAATAGGAAGCATAATGCTATAGCACCCTATTTATCTGCTCTCATCAGGGGTGATGTTACAAATGATTGAAGTTTCAGGTTAAAGGTTACATTATTTAAAATAATTTCAAATAACTTTGGATAGAGATTTTTTTAAATATATATTTTTTTATTTTTCAATTACAATTGACATATAATATTATACTAGTTTCAGGTGTACAAAACAGTGATTAGACATTTACATAACTTATGAAGGGATCACCCTGATAAATCCAGTACCCAACTGATACCATACATAGTTATTACCATACTAACTATATCTCCCATGTTATACTCTACCTCCCCATGAATACTTTGTAACTATTAGTTTGTACCTCTTAATCTCCCCCA
>NW_017731376.1:1003621-1084903 GCF_001890085.2 Hipposideros armiger | reverse complement strand
CTGGGTAGGGTAGTCTTGGTTGTAGGTCCTTGCTTTTCATCACTTTGCATATTTTGTGCCAGTCCCTTCTGGCTTGGCTTGCAAAGTGTCTGTTGAGAAATCAGCTGACATTGCCTTAGGGGAACTCCCTTGTAAGTAACTAACTGCTTTTCTCTTGATACTTATAAGATTCTCTGTCTTGAACCTTTGGCATTTTAATTATGATATGTCTTGATGTGGGCCTCTTTGTGTTCATCTTGTTTGGGACTCTGCGCTTTCTGGGCTTGTGTATCTATTTCCTTTGCCAAGTTAGGGAAGTTTTTCATCATTATTTCTTTTTTTTTTTTTTTACCTTTTTAAAAAACATTAGTTTCAGGTGTACAAAACAATGTACTAGTTAGACATTTACACCCCTCACAAAGTAATAACCTCCCTCCCCCAATCTATTACCCCTCTGACATTGTATATAGTTGTTATAATTCAATTAATTCTATTCCCTGTGCTGTACTCCATATCCCATGACTATATATATACATATATATAATTATAGTTAACATTCAGTATTCTTTAGTTTCAGGTGTGCACTGCAGTGGTCTCCCTGATAAGACAAGTGCCTGTCTGACACCCTACAAATATTTACAACATTATTGATTATATTCCCCAAACTGTCTTTCATATCCCTGTGGCTACCAATTTGTGCTGTCTAATCCCCTCACCTTCTCCCTCGTCCCCAGCCCCCGCCCATCTAGCAACTATCAGTTTTTTCTTTATATCTCTGAGACTATTTCTGTTTAGTTTGCTCATTTATTCTGTTCTTTAGATTCCACTTCATCATTATTTCTTCAAATAGGTTTTCAATTCCTTGCTCGCTCTCTTCTCCTTCTGGTACCCCTATGATGCAAATGTTGTTACATTGATTTTGTCCCAGAGGCCCCTTAAACTCTCATCTTTTTTCTTTATGTTGTTCTGATTGGTTGTTTTATGCCACCTTATCTTCCAAATCACTAATTTGATCCTCTGTTTCATGTAATCTGTTGTTTCCCTCTAATGTATTTATTTCAGGTATTCTTCATTTCTGACTGGTTCATTTTTATGTTTTCTATCTCCATTTTTGTTTCCTATCTCTTAGTTGAAGTTGAGTTCATCTATTCCTCCCCTAAGTTCATTGAGCATCCTTGCAACCAGTGTTTTGAACCCTCCGTCTGGTAGATTGCTTGTCTCCATTTTGTTTAGTTCTTTTTCTGGAGCTTTGTTCTGTTCTGTCATTTAGGACATGTTTCTTTGCCTTCCTGTTTTCGCTGCCTCCCTGTGTTTGTTTCTGTATATTACATAGAGCTGCTATGTCTCCTATTCTTAGTAGAGTAGCCTTATGTAGTAGGTGTCCTGTGGGGCCCAGTGGCATAGTCTCCCTGGTCACCTGAGCTGGGTGCTTCAAGTGTGTCCTTTGTGTGGGTTGTGTGTGCCCTCCTGTTATAGTTGAGCCTTGGTTGCTGTTGGCATATCAATGGGAGGGATTGACCCTTGGGCTCTTTGGTTGTGAGGACTGATTGTGACTACAGTAAAAGAGCTGTTGTGCAGGGGCTGACCTTACAGAACAGGATTAGCTCTAGCAGGGCTCTGGTGTCTGCCCAGTCTGCCTTTTGGGTGTCGTTTGTGGAGGTGGTTGGGTGGTGCTCTTTTGTAGCCTGAAGCTGGCCATCAGGTGTGTTCATTTTGGGGCCTCTTGGGAGGGGCTCTGTTGCAGGCCAAGGTTAGCCACTATCTGTGTATGTGGTATGAGCTACAAAGTGATCGGCAAATGGTTGCCATTTGGGCTTGGTTCGGAGGTGCTGGCGAGAGGCTAAGCTGCAAATCAAGTCTGGCTGCCACTAAGCCGGGCTTGGGGTTGTTTAATAAGAAGTATGAGGTACACCGAGGCTAGATGCTACTTGTTTGGTGTTTGTGAACCTTTGAGAGACTTTAGGAAAGTCCACAGCATGAGCCAAGTCAGGCCATTTGTATGGGAAAGCCACTGGAAGCAGTTTGGGTAGGCCCTCAAGTTTGGTAGGCGGGGTCTCAGGGAATCACCAGGACATGTTAGCCATGCCCTGTTATGTTGATGTTAGGTTGATGGAGATTTAGATATGGCACCTGCCTGTGTCCACATGCTAAGCAGGGGGAGGAAGGACTAAACAAAGGAATACTGGCTTCTGCCAGCACTTCTGTCTGGGAGAAAGCCACCCCTCTAGCCCTCATCATGAAGCCAGGTAATTCAGTTCCTCTGCATATATCCCTGGTGCCTTTGGGCAGCTCCCCAGCGCTGGAGCTCAGAGTAGTGAGTCAGTCAGTAAGTCCATGTGGGGACCATTTTAAGAGGATCGCCGGGGACTGCAGCTGCCCTCCGGCTTACTCAACTGCAATGTCCTCTGGGTTTCCCAGCCAGAAGTTATGGGGACTTCTCTCCCTGGCACTAGAGCCCTGGGTTGGGGAACCTGGTGTCCGGCTTGGACCCCTCGCTCCTCGAGTGATCTCCACAGACAATATATACCTCTCATTTTTTAAACGCCACACTTGGGTGTGGGATCAGCCTGTTCTGCATCTTCGCGCCTGCTACTAGTCTCGATGTGGCTTCCTCTCTAGATCCTTAGTTATAGGACTTCTTCTCAGCTAGACTTTGGGTGATTCTCACTGAAGGTTGTTCTGTAGTTTAGTTGTCATTTTGAGGTGGTCATGGGAGGAGGCCATCACAACATTTACCTACTCTGCCATCTTGACTGGAAGTCCTGGATAGAAGTTTGTACAGTAAGCTTTTATTCATTGTAACAATTGTTATTGATAATAATTTCATATTTTTATTTGATTTTGATATTGATAATTGATAAAAAATTATCATTGTAGAAAATTGCAGAAAACATGCTGAACAAAATGAAAAGCACCTGTGACACGACTTCGTAGAAATAACCACTATTAACATTTGGATATATTTTTTATTTTATTTTATTTTTTTAAGATTTTATTGGCGAATCAGGGAAGGGGAACAGACAACTTGCTGTCCTTTTGTTCTTCAGTCTAGTTGTGGAGGATGTTGCTTCATTGGCCCATATTGGTATGATCATTGCGCTCTTCCCGGGTGAGGCAGTTGCTCGCCGGCCATTTGGACAGCTGCTCACGGCGGCCCATGAAAGCTCACTCCTGCTGCCGGCCAGCCCCACTGCAGCTTACGCCATCACTGGCGCCTCACAGCAGCCCAGCTCCAGGTCAAGCTGTTGTTCACCATCTTAGCTGTAGAGGGCACAGCGTCACTGGCCCTCATGTGGGATCCGAACTGGGGCCCTGCTGCTCAGAGCTGGTGTTCCAAGCCAACTCCTAACCAATGCACCACTCGACTGGCCCCTGGATGTATTTTTTTATAGCCATCTTCACCCTGCCCGATACCCTGTATTTTAGCAAAATTGCAATGGTATTGTGTATAAAATTAAGTGTTTTGATTATTTTATTTATCATTAATTAAACCAGGAACATTTGATCCCATCCCTAGCTGTACTTTAATAACTATATAATTCTGCTCAGCACTGTACTATAATTTATTTAGAACTTGCAATTTTTAGGTTAATTATAATATTTTGCTATCATAAATCAACTTCCAGATAGCTATCTTTATGCGTATGTCTCTGCATTTCTAATTACTTCTTTAACATAGATTCCTAGAAATGTGATTATTAGTTAAAACATATCTGACATACCTCTAAAAGAAAGGGCCACTTGGCAGTTTATAATTTCACTGGATCCTCAGATTAATTACACAGATAATGAAGTAGGGAGGGAACATATCACTGCTAACTAGGAGTAAACACGACCTGTGATCTGGTGACTCTAATAACTCAGAACTCTTGCTGGGTCCTGGTCTGCTCTCTAGTGCGTTCACTTGTTTGAGGAAAGAGGATGGAATTATCAGTAGACAATATGTGTCATAGCCATAGTTGCTGTGTGCTTAATAGTGTAAGGGCTTTTGTGTGTTTTGTATGTATGAAGATGAGAAGAGCTAACATTACCTTTGTGGTACCTTGTCAATGAAATAATAGTAATTATTGCTGCTTACTTGCTATCGCTATTATGAAATTCCAGTTTTTCTCCTAATATTGCAGTATGCATTTAGCCTTTCAGATTCAACCTTCCTAAAAAGTTTTCGATCTGTGCTAGCTAAATTAGATTTAATTAAAAAAAAATCCTAGTTGTAAATTAGTAGTTAGCAGGGAGTGAGAGGGGAGATGGGTATGGCTATAAAAGGGCAGCCCGAAAGATTGCCATAGTTTTGGAACTGTTCTGTATCTTGACTGTGGTATATGCATGAATCTCCACATGTGATAAAATTTCATAAAACTAAATAAACACATATAGAAATGAGCACGAGTAAAACTGGGGAAATCTGAATAGGATTGGTAGATTGTTTCCATGCTGATATCCTTTCTGTGATATTATGCTATATATAGTTTTGCAGGATTTAGTTACCATTAGGGGAAACAGGGTAAAGGATTCATTATTATGAACCCTTTGCTGTATTATTTCCTATAAATTGCATGTGAATCTGTAATGATCTCAACAAAAATGTCAATGAAAATTTTTTTCCGAGTTCTGAAAATGGGTAATTTTCAATAGTGTGGTGGTTCTTTTTTTGCTCAGTGAAAAACTTGAAATCAGATTGATATTCACAAGTACTATGTTTTATCCATATATTTTTTTCAATAAGCTTGTCTACTGTGAACAGAAGGGACAAATGCTTTTTAAAATTTCACTGTAAGTTTTTTAAAATGTGAACTAATTTTTTTCTCTCACTTTCAGCCATGAAGACTTTGAATTTATTTCTGGAACACGAATGCGCAAACTTGCTCGAGATGGCCAGAAACCTCCTGAAGGCTTCATGGCTCCCAAGGCCTGGAATGTGCTGATGGAATACTACAAATCCCTGGAGAAAGCCTAAACTGTGTAGCAGTCCCTCCACCTTTGACACTTCCCCGAGTAACCAGAGGGGACCACGTAGTTACTGTTGGCATTTCTTTGTGGTCGTGTCTGCCTTGACACAAGTTCTAAAAACAGACCATTTTCCTTAACTCAGTTTTGGTCTGCTTTACGAGTCCTGTTTTGAACTAGTGTAACACACTGTTGGTTTTAATGTATCTTTTTCACTCATTATACTTAATATTCCTACAATACAATTTTAAAATCTTGTCTTTTTATATTTATGCTTCTGTCTCATGAGTTTTTCAAGCTGTTATGTTAGTCGTAACCGATAGTATACATGTTAAATACCACTTTTCATCCCTTGATAAATGAAAAAAAAATCCACTAAACAGTAAACAGTAAACTTTACTAGACCTTGTTTTGGGAATTTTACTAGACATCTGTAGCAATTAGATTTTTTTTTCTATGTTAAAAATACAAACTGTTTTCCTTCCTTCTGATAAGCTATTGATCTATTATCTGGCACAATCTAAAGTATTCCTATGACCTGTATAAGCCCTGAATGAACTTTATTCAATAAAATTAAACCTTTTGGCTTATTTATGTGATACTTTGCATTTTTATTTTATTTATTTATTTTTACACATACTCTTTCCTTTTTGTGAAAAGTTTCTGTTGGAGGAGGGAAAATACAGGCATCGTTCATTACTAGAATCTAATAATTAATTTTTAACACTACGTTTCATAGTCAATTTTTAAGTAGAAAATGATAATGTGTTCTCAGCCTATCTACAACCTGAACCTGTTTCCCCAAATATCTCCAAAATTCTAAACACGTAAGATGGTTGTACCAGTAATAGGAAATGATGAGGGACATAGGTGGATGTCGACTAGTCCATTTTTTGGAGGGGAGGGGCAGTATATCAAGTTTGATTTTTGTGGACTATCCTCAAGTTGAGTGTTCAAATGGAGATGCTTATTTTGGAGCTGGATATACAATTTTGGTTGAGATGCCAGCATTTTTTATTTGCAATCATACTTTCAATGTTGAAATGATCCTGTATGATCTGGCCTTGAAAATTCAGCATTATAAAGAGGTGGCAGATTATATACATGAATGTAGTATACACAGTCTGACAGTTAAGTTTGTGAACTTGTTGCAGTGATGTTGCTAACCTTTTTTGATATCAGAGGGATTATTCATTATTCATAACTGGACAAACAGTTAACCAAGTTTACTATTTGGAAGTGCTGAAAAGGCTGTGGGAAAAAGTTAGACAACTTAAGCTTTTCCCCAACAATTCATGGCTCTTGCATCACGACAGTGCACCAGCTCACACAGCACTGTCAGTGAGGGAGTTTTTAGCCAGTAAACAAATAATTATATTGGAACACCCTCCAAACTCACTTGATCTGGCCCCAATGACTTCTTTCTTTACCTGAAGGTAAAGGAAATATTGAAAGGAAGACATTTTGATGACATTAAGGTCATCAAGGGTAATATGATAACAGCTCTAATGGCCATTGCAGAAAAAGTTCCAAAATTGCTTTGAAGGGTGGACTGACTAGGCACTGGCATCGGTGCATAACTTCCCAAGGGGAGTACTTTGAAGGTGACTGAAATGATATTCAGCAATGAGGTATGTAGCACTTTTTCTAGGATGAGTTCGTGAACTCAGTTGTCCGACCTCATATTGTCATTAAGGCAAAAGGGAACAAGATACTACTAGAAAAAGAAAAGGAAAAATATCAAGAAAAGATAAAAATGAATCTTAGAGGGAACCAATTAGTGAGCAAGTAGATATATAGAAGAGAAATGGAAACTGAGTGGATATTTTCTAGTGGGTAGATATATTCATTAGTGGATACTGAATAAAGATATTAGCAGGTGGTGCAGAGGATATATGGATGGATATGATTATGGGAAAAATTAGAGGTGATAGCTTTTTTGGTGCCACATTATCTGGATCTCTATTTAGGGATAACTCCTTTATGTAAGTCTACAAAGGTTAGAGAGCACCATACATTCTCCCTCTCCAACCACAGATTGCTTAAATGTGACACACCTCAACTCAACTAATTCAGAAACTCCCACCTGAAATGTTGATGTGTAGGAGGTGATGCAAAGATGTAGAATCAGTGACAATGAATCATGGTTTCATGGTGGCAGCGATAGAGTCAAGATCTTAGGGACAGTGAGTGTCTAGTGGAGGTGGCAACTGTGGCAATTGGGTCTTCTGTGCAGAAGTAGTATCCTGTCTAGAATATTCCAATGACCTGACCTTGGCTGAGTCCTCTGCCACCAACCTTTTTGTTCGTGACCATTTTCTAATCCTCATTCTCTTGCATTTTCTATCAATTCTGTAAGAGACCCAACAGCCTTCCGATAAATCCCATTGTTATCTAAATTATCTGGAATTTCTATCGTTTGCCACTGAATACCCTGATTGTAACAGGTGGGATGTGAAAAGTATTTTACATTAAAACCATGTTACTGCTAAATTTCAAGATGATTTTTCCAGTCAGCAGCATTAAAAGTTAAAAATAAAGAAAAAAAAATTTTTAAACTTGGCACTCAGAAAACTTAATATCCTTTCAAAACTGAAAAAAAATACACTCGTAAAGTCAAGATGAGAACATGAGGCGAAATCAAGATTAACAGCATTGGGGTGAAATGTGGTATAAAAACTAACCATGTTCTACTGGGTAATTGTCCCTTTTGAGTCTAGTTCCCACTGTGCCCCTGGCCTCCAGCCCACCAAAGAGGGACATGATGAAAACATGATTCTAGGTTCCTGTGCTCTTGGGATCGGCCACCCACTTGTGTGTTCCAGAGAGTTGGGGAAGCAATTGAAAGCCTCCAGTGATTTCCACCAGCCCACAGGTTGGTATGTGTGCCCTTAATCTATAAATCTGATAGAGTCAGAAATTGTTTTTCTTCTTCCCAGTTCATGAAAATGAGCACAAACCAATCTTTAAAACATTCAACCCCTTACACCAAACTTCTGCCAAGATATCTTGGAAATCTCAGTGCCATTTTAATCTATCCATCAGCTGGAAAAGGGAATGGAAAAATAATTGTTTTTCTTTTAAGGAGGAGAAGAAAGTGCAATCATCTTGGCAGAACTATAATGTCTTATATCTGTCAAAGCTCTATTCCACTATGATAATCAAGACCACATATTTGAATTTCGTTGCCATCCATAGAGGAGCAATTATGTCTATCTCTTGGAAGTCAGCATTCAGTTACTTGATCAAGAAAATTTCAGAAGTCATGCTTCTCACATATGGTATATTTCTATTAGCACGTATGTGTCCAGGGGTGGGTTGACTCACAAAGTAAGTATTTGCCTACTGGAACTCTTATGTGTGGGGTATATTTCTTAGAGGGCCTACAACCTCTTTGGTTATATTTCTGCTGGATTCCAATCCCTATTCCACATAGTCTTGTCCTGAATGTAATTATATATAAGTTGTGCAAAAAACATGCTGCTCACCTAACTTCCACTCAGTTTTTTTCTGGACCGAGATAAAAGCTAGCCTCCTGAAAGATAAGTACTTGAGGACTATACTTGATCAGGGTTGTGTGCAGTTTGAAGTCTCCTTCTTATCCCGACTTCCTGCTTCCCCAGATTCCCAAGGAAAATGGCACCAGAATTTAGGGCCTAGATTTGAGGATCCGAAATAGAAAACATGGGAAATTTCATCATGGATCTTTATCTCTGGACCTGTGCCAGCACTGAACATCCATATGATCTGCATTTGTTAAGAAAAAGGAGACCTCCCTACTGAAATGAATTAGAACACCGACTCCCTCGCTGCTTTTCCTCCTACAGCGCTGGCTCATCCTCCTTGAAAAGTGTTAGTTCTCCCCAAGAGCTTAACTATTCTTACTGCCCAAGAGCACGTAGGCATCTGTTAAAAGCAAACATATATAGTGCTGGGGCCTCGCTGCACAATCAGGTCCCCAAGAAAAAACAGCCAAGTTTGAGTGATTCAAAGGAAATTCTGAGTTATGTTTAACACAGCTGGACCCCACTGCCGGACTGCCCAGCACCTGCCCCAACTGACTTTCAACCTCAGTGTGTTTCTGTGGTATTTTGTGCCACCTACGGGCATATATATTCTATATAGGCACATACTAGGAATTTAACTTTTGATCTGTGTGGGCAAATTCCAACGGTCAGCTGTTAAATAATTTTCAGTAAGAAAAGTTTAGTTATCTAGGAGGTATTTTGGCTTACACAGAGGCACAAGCTTAAGGGAGAGTATAGTTTTGAGGTTAAGTACTCAGGCTCTGAAGACAAACGTGACCAATTCTTTGTTGGTTGTGTGACCTTGAGATTTCCTTTTCTGTGGAGTGAAGGTTATAGTCAGGAGTTTGTGTAAAGCACTGCTGTAGTAGTATTATTTCATTTAAAGATGTAGTCTTTTGACCAAGGAACGGTGATACCAATATTTATGAGACGAGACCATGTAATCTTTGCTTCACAATACCGTTCTCTAGCCCACTGAACAAAGTAACTGAATAGAAATATATGTCAGATACAAATCAAGGTGTTCAAAGCACAGTATCCCTGGTTCAGCCAGTTTTTTTCCTTGTGTCCAACTTCTGTGTTTCCTAAATTAAGAAAAAGTATATTTTTGCAAAGAGAGAAAAATACACAGAAAAAATATACACATTTGCCTAAAGCAAATATAGACTAATTCAAATGCAAAAGAACAATCATTGGAAAAATGATAGCACTTTGGAAAGTGGAATCAAGTAGAAGATATATCTTAAGAGAAGTGGAAGATTGAAATTGGAAAGATACCATGTTTCCCCGAAAATAAGACCGGGTCTTAAATTAATTTTTGCTCCAAAAGATGCATTTTATTCATTTATTCATGTATAAAAATCTACATTTATTCAATACAGTCATGTCTGGCTGATGATCTTAACTGGGGCTTATTTTGGGGGAAACACGGTAGTTTATTCTCAACATTACGTTTAATGAGGAAGGCCTAATTAATGTGGTCAATAGTTGTGTTAAAGCTGCATTTACAAGTGCTACACTTTTCACATAAAAAGCTGAGTTGAGCTTGTTGACATCCATCTCTCCATCTCTGATCAAAGCATAAAATATTAAATATATTTATTAGAATTGGAACTATGAGTGGTACTTCACATACTAGCTAACTATTTGTATCTTCTGTGGATACAACAGGTATTAAGGTATGAGGATTATGAAATACAAAATTGTATGTTTCCCGGAGTTTTCTACAGTTTTTTTTTTCTGCTCATATGGTCAAAAGGTCTCACAGCTAAGAGAAGGATGAGGGATAAAGACTAGCACAAGATTTAAATTTATCTTGAATAAATATAATAAAAATCTTAACAGCTAACATTTACTGAGTGCTTACAATCTTAGTTGCTAGACACTGTGGTAAGTGCTTTATATGTATTATTTTGTGTAATGCTTGAAACAATAACTGGCATAGTAAGGAATATTGCCAAGAAAGGAGAAGGGAAAATGTTTTAAAATGAGAATTGAAATAAGAATTAAAAATATTTTTTAGAAGTGAAATTAAAATTAAACTTTGATAAAGTAGTTGAATATCAGATAAATGTGCAAAAACCAAAATCACATAAATGTGCAAAAATCACAATCTCTGTATTAATAATAATTGACTACAAATGAAAATGTCTGTTGGAAGAGGTCATTGAGAAGATGTGACCACTGGGTGACGCGTGAGCTGGACCTGGGCAATCGGAGGTTTCTCCCCGGCCCACACACCTACCTGTCCTTAGAATGTACACTCTGCCCACTGTTCCCACAGTGGGAGCCATTTCAAGGATGCAGCCTTGAGAGAGCAATGTGGTGTTGAGACCACCTGGACTGTGTATGTGGCTGAACCACATTAAGGCCTCTATGTAAAGTATCCAGATTCTGGTGGGCAAGTGCAGAGATCTACTTGTCTTTTGGCACCCAAGACAAGCCTCATATGTAAATGTCCTTGCTTATTAAACTGCCACCTACGGATCTGGAGTGGTCTGCCTCTTTGGTTTCTCCTTGCCCTCCTTGGATGGGGGCTGGTTTCAGATTTCACGGGGGAAACTTTCAAATTTGCAAACCAACAATGTCCCAGTAATGATTGCCACATAACCTGTTAAATTCTTAGGAACAAAATTAAGAAGAAAAGAAACAGGGTGTGCTTTAATACAACAATAGTTCATGAAAGGACATAGAGGAAGGTGTAAAAAAAAAAAATGGAACAGTACACCATGGTCCTAGAGGGAAAGACTTGATATCATACAAATGCCAATCTCATTAAAATTAATAAATGTTTGAGGCAGTGAAAACCTCAATGCATGTTTTGGCAGGGAATTAGATAATTTTATCAGCTCATTTGGAATAATAAATACCAAGAATAGGAAAGAAAATTATGAGAAAGAAGTAAGGGGTTACTTAGCTTCCCAGCTGGTCCAGACTCATGAAAAGTAATAAGTAGTTATTGTTTTAAACCACTGAGTTTTAGGGTGCTTTCTTATACAGCAATAGTTAATTCAGGGATTACAGCTCATGAATCCTAACTCAATTATACTTATCAGCTGATGATGGCTGGGGACATCTGGGTTGTGGTAAAAGTAAAGAAAAATGAAGGAATCTCGAGTAGGAGCTAGAAGCTTTATGACTGGAAGGATCAATGATAGAATCAATTAGAATAGTAGTGGCAAGATATGAAACAATTAGGCAACAGAGTATACTAAAAAAAATAAAACCAGTGCTGAGTACTGAACTATAAAATATAGTATATCCTTGATAAAATTAGAAAAAAACAGATAAGCAGAATTCTCTAGACCAGGAGTTGGCCCACTATGACCTGGCTCGCTGTTTGTTTTTGTAAATGAGTTGTATTGGGATATATTGGGTTGTCGGAAAAGTCATGACGCATTTTTGCAATGAAAAACAGAAAAAATACGTCATGACTTTTCTGACAACCCAATAGTTACACGTGTCTGTCTACGTATTGCCTATGGTTGCTTTGATGCTCCAACAGCAGAGTTGAGTTGTTGAGACAGAGACTCTGTGGCCAGAAAATATTTACTATCTGGCCCTTTATAGGAAAAGTGTTCTGACCCTCGTTCTAAACTAACAATGACTTCCTCAGCATGGAGTTCCCATATCCGAGGTCCTACTACAAGGAGGGGACAAACTTGGGAAATGGAGCAATACACCCGATATTTAGTCTGTGTATCTTACCCTTCTGTCTCCTTCTCCGACTTGGAGGGGCGTGAGATGGTAGGGGAAGATGGCAAAAGGCAAGAGACCCAGGACCTTCAACAGATTTAACCCCACAAAGAAATCCGGGTAGTACACACTCAATTGCCTCCTATTATGGAGTGAGCTTGAATGTCCCAATAACTCAATTAAGACCATCCATTCTTATTTGATTTGGGGCTATGTTGACTGAACTGTTTACTGAACAGATCAGAGCTTTTAGCATCATGTTGATCCAGCAACATTTCTTCTGGTAATGGGAACTAAAAATCTGTGAATACAAGTAGTTATGTTTTTAAAGTAGATGCACTGCAGAGAATAAAAATAAATGTGAATTTTAATATGCAGTAATTTCAACAGTAGTTTTTCACTTCTACACTTATAATTACTGTCCAGGCAATTACAGATTCACAAAGGTTGGTGAGTGGAATGTCACGTTTATCAGCAGAAACACCAAATGTGTCATGCTGATAGGTCATCATGCATGTGGTCAGGGTACATGAGCTAAGGCTCCTATGAAAATATTCACCTTGGCATTTCCTGAAATTCATGTTTTAATTTCTCATCTGTATCATTGTATTAAATATGTTTCTTTGCATTTAGTTTTCTTTGAAAAAATGAGAGCAGAAGAAAAGCTCTAATGTCCCAATCTTTCAGGACAGTCACCATATACCACATAGTAGCTGCATTAGGGGGGGGGGTCTTCAGTTTTTTATTTTTTAAAAATCTTTGGAATAATAGGGAAGGGATTTGTTTTTTTTAATTTATATGGATTAAGAGTATTATGCTCAAAGTTTGCATAAAAATTTTTTCTTACTGCCAGAAATAAAATAAAAGAACCACAATAAAGAAAAGAAAATATAGCTAAGAGACAAACTTGAAAAGTCAGTTTTGATTGATTAAATTTATATTAAATGGAAACGTTTAAAAAGCAGTTTTTTAAGAAAATGGTCTGGAGTGATGACTTCTACCGTGATAACTGAAAGAGACCAGAGGTGATGTGGTAAGAGCAAAGAGCTCTGTTTACAGGAGAGTTTGGGGTATTCTGTTCAATGAGAATTTTAAAAATGTGAAAGTACTTGTTCCAGAACTTTCCATATAGTAGATATTCAACATATGTTTCCTTCCTTTCCTTTCAAGGTAGCAGTATGAGTTGTCTAGTCTTCATTGCACCTTCTTAATAGACAGAATCCTGATTGTGTGGAGGTTGACAATGTGCCAACCTCTAGGGGATGGGTCATGAAGCTCTTAGGTTCATCATGACTTTTCCATCCTCCCTTGTAGCTATCGTTTGCCACTGGACCAATTCAGGCCAAAGAGACCAAGGAGAAACCCTGTTGTGGTGGAGGCTTTGTTTTCCTCATAAAAGAAAAGGGACACAGCCTAGCCACGTGACAATTCCTTTTTTTGTTGTTTTGTTTTTATTTTGGTTTGTCTGGTAGCCAGACTTCAGAATGCTTCCTTCGCATCTTTGTAACAGGATATGTGGGTAGTATTTATAATTTCTCTTTAGTAGTCTTTGAAAAAAGTCTAAAGAAATGCTTTTCAAATTGTAGTCTTGACCCATCTGTATTAATATCATCTAGGTTGCTATCTCTGGATAGAAGTCAGGAATATGCATTTTAAATATGTGCTTCATGTTATTTTTATGCACCCTAAAGTTTGATATCTGTTGGCATAAAAGCTGAGATAGAGAGTTCTTTTGAATGGGTTTGCTTAAGAAGTTATGTTTTGATTTGCATATGCATTCCAACTAAAGACTTTAGTAAGCTTTGGGCTTGACTGTCTGCTCCAGGAATAAGGTTTATGGGGAAGTTACTGTTTAGAATCTCAAAGTAAAGCCCTGGTCCTTTGTAAATTTTGAGAAATATTTAAGTTGAGAGTAACCCCCATGTTTTTAGCTAGAGGCAGAGGTGGAACAAGGATGGTCCTCTCCTGAACTAGGGCTTTTATAGTAAGTCTTTTCTCCTTTGCTAAAAGGTTAAAGCATATTTGCTTTTCCATAAATAAATCTCAGAGATTCCTGAAATACGAAAGGGTTCATATAATCTTTTTAAGGCACAGAACAAGACCACTACTAGCAGTAACAATAAGAACATTTTTAAAAAAAATTAGTTTTAGGTGTACAAAACAGTGTACTAGTTAGACATTTCACCCCTCAAACAAAGTGAGAACCCCACTCCCCCAATCTATTGCCCCTCTGACATCATATATATCTATTACAATTCCATTGACTCTATTCCCTATGCTGTACTCCATATCCCATGACTACATACACACATACACACACACACACACACACACACACACACACAGAGTAAAGCCTTGGATTGAGAGTAACTTGGTTTGCAAGTGTTCTGCAAGATGAGCAAACATTTCTAATACATTTTAACGTGGTAAACGAGCAATGTCTTGCAATACAGTAGTTTGTTTCTGTAATGAATTATGCTCACAAACCAAGGTATTACTGTATTTATTAAATTATTGTTAACATACAATATTATTCAGCTTCAGCTTCAGGTGTACAGTGCAGTGGTCAGGCATCTACACAGCCCATAAAGTGGTCTCCCTAATAAGACGTGTCCATCTGACACCCTACAAAATCTTGACATTATTAATTATATTCCCCAAACTGTCTTTCATATCCCTGTGGCAATATTGTAGTTACCAATTTATGCTGTCTCGTCCCTTCCCCTTCTCCCTCATCCCCGGCTCCCTCCCATCTAGCAACCCTCAGTTTTTCCTCTGTGTCTCTGAGACTATTTCTGTTTACATTACTCGTTTATTCAGTTCTTTAGATTCCACATATAAGTGAGATCATATGGTATTTGCTTTTCTCCGTCTGACTTATTTCACTTAGCATAATGTTCTCTAGGTCCATCCATATCATTGCAAATGGTAACAGAACATTTTTTTAATGTCTTCTCTTTTTTGGATCATAGGTTACCTCTTCAGGTGTTTGTAGTTTGCTTGGTTCAACTCCATCCAGGAATTGACAAAACACTCTTCAGCTGTTCTCAACCTGTGGGTCGCGACCCCTTTGGGGGTCGAATGACCCTTTCACAGGGGTCGCCGGGTACTCGTATGTGGGCGTATCTGCATGTGGGCCTGGAGATGGATAGAGGAGCGGTGTCTCGGTTCCTAAGACCATCGAAAATATGTGTTTTCTGATGGTCTTAGGCAACCCCTGTGAAAGTTTGAGAACTGCTGCTCTAGATAGTCCAAGCTCCTTAGCTGAAATCCTTATAATCAATTAAATGGGATTTTCACTTCATAAGGAAAAGTAAACAGGCATTATGAGGTATCTATAGACATCTCCAGATTTCCCCATAGTGGATCCTGCCTTAGAAGACCCTCCAACACTAGCAAAAAAGGCGATGTAGCCCCACGTGTGTAACACTTCCCTTTGCCCTCTCACCTTAGGTGCTGGGGACACAACACAGGCATTTTCTCTTCAGGCCCTAGCCAGCCTTCCATTCTCTCGGCATTTCCATCTCTCTCCATGGTGATCCTACCACAATGGAAAGGTTATAAAATCTGAGAAGAAGAAATACTTCAGTCTCAGAAAAATACTCAGTACCAGAGGCCTCTAGGCAAGTTTTTCTGTTTACATTTTTTTGTTCGTTTTCTTCATGCTCTGAGGGATGCAAGGCCACTCTGTCACACTTCATGAGGTGTGGGTATCCACTTACTGCTAGAGACAGTCACTGCCTCTTTGGCTGCCAGGAATCACCTGTGGAAGATTCTCACCCTCCAATCCTGAAGTAAGCCTGAGAACATGATTACGGGAGGCCAGAAGTCAGAATCTATCCAAACCAGTGCCGTTTTATGATAACCAGGGCTTCCAGTTCTGGAAACTGACTTAAAAATGAAAGGGATTTAAAAATGTTAGAGAAAATCTTGTTGCAAAAGAATAAGAATAAAATATAACCAATGAAAATCACAAAAATGGGAAAATATTCAGCTATAATAGATTTATTACTGTTGCAAATTAAAACAACCTGAAGGATCGGATGAATACTCAGAAGTGGAACTGCTGGGTCATAAGGTAGTTCTATTTTTCATTTTTGGTGGAATCTCCATACTGTTTTTCATAGTGTTTGTTGTACGAATTTGCAATCCCACTAACAGAAGCATAGAAACCTTAGGTAAGACTGTCATGCAATCAATTGTTACAACGCTTAAGTTCCCAAGACAGATGGACGGTGAGCCTGGGAGGGATCCATTAGCAAAGTATTGTTGAGGGATCTTGATTTTAAGCTCATAAACTGACAGTGTCCTTGATTGTATGCCATGGTTGGTTATGGTGCGAAAGCTTATTTCAGCAAGATTCTGAGCCAAATGCTGTATTTCCCTAACAAGAGTCAAGGTCAGTATGTCCTTGAGAAAGTCTTTTCACTTCTCTGAGCCCAAGTTTTGTTGCCAATAAAATGAGGATCTCGCAGGATTTGGGGTTTGGTAAGATATTTGAAAGCAGCTGGCACATAGTAAGGGATTCATGAGTGTTCATTGGCAATTTTATCGTGGTCTCCCCGTATTTTCTTGTCAGAGCCTTCGTCTGCTTCTGATGTAGCATTGGAGTGGGCAAGGGGGATACAGATCATGTCTGCAGAGGGAACAAACATCAGTTTAAGTACTACCAACCCTGTGGTACAGCACATGGTAGTCAGTTTGTTCTGTGACATGTGGGATTCCAGATATTTTTATTTATAACCTTAAACTTCACCAAGTCTTGCGTGTGTGTCGGGGGCGGGGGTGTGGGGGTGGGTAGAGGGTGGTGAAACATGAATAGGCTTATAAGTCAGAATCCAATGAATGTGTTTGGGGGTAAGGAGCTAGGAGGAGAGAATGTGGCCAAACATGTATGAATGTTGATCTGGCTCAGAGTGATGGGCTGGGAGCTTCCTGGCAAGCACAGCATGCAGCATGTCAGGGCTCTGAGGGTCTCCTTTGTTCTCTCCTTCAAGTATCTCAGATCCACTTGCCAGGGAAGATCTGAGCAAGAGAGGTTGATATCATGCCTGGAGCTCTCTCATCAGCTTTGTCTAACTCTATTTCTATTTTCAACCATCTGGGTCCAAGCCTCTGCAAAGAAAGCCTTCGCTTTCTCTTTTATACACTATAGAAGGGCAGTAGGGAATAGTGGTCAACCAATGGTTGTTTCTACTGTTTTTCTTGTGGAGTTTTATTGAAGCTTGAGGAGAAAAAAGAGTTTGTTCTAGCTCCTTTCTGCTTATGTAAGCTGTCTTTTCCCAGCCATCCAGATGCTCGACCCTAGCTTATTGCTCTCTGGAATTTGTGTTCATGTACACAGGGTTTCAAACCAGGGCATATGGATAGGTGTCATAAATTCATGAACCCCCTGAAATTATATGGAAAAAAATTGCACGTGTGCATGCTTATGTGCTTTTTTCTGGCCTTTAGCTGCTTTTCACAGGCATCCTTATCCTCCTGCCAAAATGTTGAGAATCACTGGTTAACATGGTATCCACCCGGTAAGTCTGGATCTCACTATTGGACATCGCTACTATACTTTTAAGAGGGAATTACTTATTGTAATTCTTTTTCATAGCTAGATGTATTTGTGTCACCCTACCTATAGTTATGGTATAATTTGATGAATTTCAGAATTTTGAATTAAGGAAAATAGTTTAAATCCCGGATTGTGCACCTTAGGCCAAGTTACCTAAGCTACATATACTTGCCTCTGTTTCTTCAGTTGAGCAAGAAATGATAATCTTTCTGTAATATCGTTCATAGGGGTCTTTGAACAAGTAAGGCTTTTGGAATTCCAACACATTGTATAGGCAAATATAAATAAGCCTTGTTAAGTCATGATTGTATAAAAGGTCTTCCCAAACTCGACAGCAGTCTATTTTAAAAAAATCAATAAGTGCTAATAAGAGAAAAATAGAGAAATCATGTAGAACATGAAGAAGAGAAGAAATCAGTTATGACCCCACTGCACACACTCACTTTTAACATTTCATTGTATGTTGTTCAAGTCTTGTTTCCATGGATAGAATTTTTTAAAAATATAGTTGTAATTACACGCTATCTATAATGAAATCAGATAGTATATAAACATAACTTTTAAAGCCATTTTCCTTATTGTTAGATTTTAGGTTGTATTAATTTCCAAAGTATTAATACATTTTTAGTGAATGTCATTAGGTATAAGACATTTTCAAGAGATTTTATCTATAAGTAGATTTCCAAAGGTGGAATTTGAGCGTCAGAGAGTATTAGTCTTTTTTTAAAGGCTCTTGACATATAATTGGATCCACAAATTATTTTTCCAACTTTATATTATACAGTGAAACACACAGAAAAGTGCACACACCCACAAGGACAGTTTATTTCTCATCTATTTATTACAAAGCAAACACCAGTTACTTACATTGCCGTTGTTCCAGAAATGCCCTTTATGTTCACCCGAGTAATTTATTCCTTTCTCTGCAAAGGAAACTACAATCTTTGGCGGGGAGGGGGCTCAGGCGGGGGAGGAATCGTTTCCTTACTTTTATTTACAGTTTTATCCCTGAAGCAAACATCTCTAAATTCTAGAGTTTGGTTTTGCCTGCTTTTCAAACTTTTTATATGTGCCGTCACACAGCATGTATTCTTTTGTCTGGATTCTGACGTTTGGTTTTATGCTTGTGAGACTCATACCTGTTGTCACATGTAGCTGGTAAGTTGTTCATTTTCATTGTCATAAAGTTTCCCCATTCGGGTAACAGTTATTAGCTGTGGTCTATTCCCATCATGTTACAATACCTGAAGGGATTGTGTATTTTTATATTTCTTTTATAAAAAACAAAAATTTGAGTGTGTACTTTAGTTTAGACACCACAAATCTAATGTTTGTGGAAGGAGAAAGGAATTGTGTTATGTATATGTGCTTCAGTTTTTATGTGTGGTTTATTCAATGAGGGAAATAACTAATATACTACATATGAAAGATCATCTGTGTTCTAAATACTTGTTCCTTAGTTTGAAAACACAAGGTCATACAGGTTATGTGTGTCTCTGAGTGTGTTTGCTCGCATAGCTATGAAAACCTCTTCTTTTTCCCATGGAGAGAAAAATATGTTCATTGTAGAGAATAGATAGTCAGCCCATTTTAAAAGTGTGATGAATGTTTCTATATTTAGATACGTTAATGTGCTGATTGGAGGAGTAGGAATTCACTTTGTTTTGTTGTAAACTGAGACCAACAGTTATAATCTTTTCTCCCCACAAACAGATGATGGAAGGTATGATTATTGATAAAATCCATTATATCATAAATGTTTGATTTAAAGACAGAGAAACACAAACTTTTTTATATATAAAGTACAGAGATGTTGAAACAGATGCCTTCCTTATCCTCTCCATGTCTTAAGCAGATCCAATTTTATGTACTGATTTATTTAAAAATAGATTTTTCTTTAGCTCACATGTTTGCAAATGGAGACATGATGGAATTTAAGAAATAGCAGCACCTCTACTATCATTCTCTCTTTGTCTATGAAGAAGGATAGTTTTGTATCTTTGACAGCATCAAGGTCTAAATTAGAAGGGTCACCAAACAAGGTCCCAGAACTTTGAGCACATTTTTGTGTTCAAAGTTCACAAAAGTGAACTTATTCATTCACAAAGTGGTGATTATGCCTCTTGTAGTGAAACAGAAGGTCTTGCAGACACTGTGTCAGGCACTTCATTCACTTCTGAAAGCTTCCGTAGTACATGTCCATGTTGGGGTATCTATTTTTGACTCCAAAGGAAGAGAAATCAGGACTGTCTGTTTATTAGCTGTATTTAAACAACTAACACAATCTCAGTACTTGCTGAACATGTAGTAAATATTTGGAAGTTATTACTCTAGGCTACTGAGTTCTGACAGCCAATATCCGTGCAAACAACAGTTTTTTTAAGGCATCCACAACCTTTCATAGGAGTTTTGCAACATCACAAAGGCCTTCTCACCACAGTGCTTGTTGACACTTAGAGGAAAAATGAGCAATCTTCTGACTTTGTTTATCCATTGTGGTTCAAGATTCCAATGAAATCAAGTCCCCCAAATGAGGAAGCAATTAAAGTTTACTAATTTCCAAGGAGTAAGAAAGGAAATGGATACTTTGTTTGTATTCCTAAAGACAGGGTGATCAGTAAATCCTCACTGCCACCTGAATTATTGGAATAAAATTACACATAACCTACTTAAATTCAAAAATTCATTTCTGAAACTCCGGTGTTCTGTGAAACAAATGCCTACTTAGAGGTCCTTCCCTGTTACTTTAAATAAGACATAAAGTATGACATTACAGGGGAAGGAAACTTTTTCCTTCTTCCCTTCTAGGTTCTTCGGCTGGTCTAATAATTAAACTGACATAAAACACATGTACAGGAGAAAAACAAATTTAATTTCGCATGTACAGGAACTCATAGAAATATGAGAATCAAAGAAGTGACTAAAGCAGGCAGCATTTATGCTTTCTTAGACAAAGAAACAATGAATTTGTGAAGACTGGACAAAACAAAGGGGTTTCAGCTTAGGGTAGTAAATTAGTGAAGTAACAAGGTTTGTTTATATGTGCTTCTCGGCCCTAAATTCCCTTTCTCTGGTGATGAGGATGCCTTCTACCCTGCTGGTACAGGAGGGGTACCTTTTATCTTCTGTTTTCAGGGGGACAAAGGAGGCTCAACGTGTCCTTCTTGCACCAGCTGTTTCTTAAGTAATTTTAATTCAAAATAATCAATATGCCAAAGTGGCGTATTTTGGGGTGACATGTTGTGCTCTCTTTCAATATACTACTCCTTTCCCACCAATTTCCTTAAATGGAACTAAAACAGTAATTATGTATATTACTTTGATACCTAAGTAATAGATTATAAAATGCCTGCAGTATTGCCTCCTGATCCCCAAGCAATAAAAATACCAGTTAATAAATAGTAGCCTTGCACGCAGTTACACATTTCATATCCCCTTTGTTAGATCTCTTCGGTTTTTAAAAAAGTCTGTGTAGAGCCTGACATTGTAACAATTGAGTTGGGAATTGTAGCATTTTCCTATATATCACTTTGTTTACTATGTTGTAATGAGTACAATCTTAATTTTCTTTGTCAATTTGACTGGACTAAAAGGATTTCCAGGAAGCTGGTAAGATATTATTTCTCGGTGTATCAGTGAGTTTGTTTCTGGAATAGATTAGCATTTGAGTTGGTAGACTGAGAATTATGATTGACCTCATGCTATGCAAGTGCACATCATCTAACCCCCTGAGGCTCTGAATGGAACAAAAAGGCAGAGGAAAGGCGAGTTTGCTCTTTTTGAGATGAGACATCCGTCTTCTCCTGCCCTCTGACAGCACTTTTGTCTCTCTAGCCTTTGCACTCTGGCCAGGGCTTACATCATTAGCTCCCTGATTCTTGAGCCTGTGGATTTGGACTAAATATCATTGGCTTCCCTGTTTCTGAGGTCTTCAGACTCAGACGGAATACCACCAGTGTTCCTGGGTATCCAGCTTGTAGACAGTGGATCATAGGACTCCTCAGATCTCGTAATCATGTGGGCCAATTCCTATAATCAATCAATCTCTCTTTCTCTCTCTCAGTCTCTCATCTTTGCTTCTCTTTCTGTAACCTTCTGGTTTCAGCCTTCAAATCCTGATGTTTTCTTTCCTCTGGGAAACTTCTTCCATCTTCAGTGGCTTTGGTTTTGGCTAGGAGCTCATGGATACACTCCTATAGCCAAACTTGGCTGATTTTGAAAGAGAAGAGGAAGATCCAGGAGGTGTGAGCAAAAAGGGACCCTGGAATAAGCTTTGGAAGACCCTGTTTATCACAGATATGGACACATAAAGTAGATTTATTACAGTGCATAGCACCTATGTTTCTTGAGTTCTGGAACTCAGTGCAATTACAGCACGACCCGCGTCCAGTGAAATGTTTCTGTACATCTCTTGCCCTCTGTCCTCGAAACAGAAGGACCATGTCTGCAGTTCATGGTGGTTGTGCTGCTGTTGTTATCGGAGCTATAAATTACCTCAGCATGCCGAAAGGATTTGAGTGGCAAAAATGCTTAGGGAAAAGACAAATTTATTAACTCAAAATCATGAAGAGGATTCTTCCTCCCCAAAATCAGTTTTTCAGAGGGCACAAATGCAACAGCTTCTTGCTTAATGTAATATCATTCCCAGTAGTGCTGAGAGTCTATTTTCTCTGCATCCAGAGATACCTATGAAATCAGCAAGGTATTTCTGACAGTTTGCACATGGTTGCTTAAAATTGCTTTTCAACATCACCATTCCTATCACTTATATTTTATATATGCATGTCTAGATGTCATATTGGTGAAGAGTGATAGCAATTCTTTACATTGGCAGCAAAATGGACATTGAATGTCAGAATTGCAAATAATTTGATTTTTATAAATATAATAGATTTACTTATATTTTAAAATATAAAATTAAAACTCATCTTTATATAATCTTTATTTGATATTTTGATATCCCATATTAACTTGCATTTTTGTAATATCTTTGAATATCTTAGAAGAAAATAATTATTTTTGATAAAATATGCAAATAATGTTAATTAAAAAATGTTATTTTATTTCCTATTTTTGATGAAGATATATCCAAATTGTATATATTTTGAGTGTCACTACATTCTATTTTAAATATTAGGTTATTTTTGTTGGTGGAACATAAATTATATAAAAAAATCTTTACTATAACAACATAATTAGTAATTTTGCTGAAATGTAGGCAAGAAAAATTTATGAAATAAATAATAATTTATGAACCATATAGGTCTTCCTTTTATTAGTCATACAAATATCATTAACTCATCAATAAGACATTTGAATTTGGTAGAATAGTAATTAAATTCAGTCTTTTAAAATATATTGGCAAATTTCAGTTATATAAAAGCCATAGCTTTACATATAGTCTTTTCAGTTTTGTTATTATGAATGTATTTGTCAAGGTATGAAACATCATTCATTCAACAGAGGCTGAGTTTTAACTTTTAAATACTCAGATGAATGATATATGGGCCTCCATCTGCCCTGAGAAAGAGAAAAACAGCCCAGACATCTGAGAGCTGGCTTCAGGTGGTTAGGAGCTGACCTAGTTCTTACAACGAGGTGGCGGTGTTCTCAGTGGAACATAGACAATTTCACAGAATACCAGCATTGGACAAGGTCCCTCTGTGACCATGATGGAGTAAGACAGAGGACCACCTGGGAATCACGCTCTGAGTTCAAGAACATTTTCCAAGCTGAAAATTACCAAACTTCCTACTGTCCTAGCTATTATGAGACTGCCACTTCTTTACCGAAACAAGTTACTTTCCACTCTCTTCTCATTTTTTTAGATAAGAATTATTAATATTCCCATACATAATATTATGCCTGTTACCTGACAGCATGCAATTTTGAGCAAAGGCTCCCTTTCTTAAACTCTCCTCAAAATCACCTAATTCAAGTTCCATCCCTCTAAGTCCCTTCTCATATCCGCTTACTAAGAAGGCCCATATTCCCCATAATGAACATTTTTCCTTGTAGCAGTGAGTCAATAAAGCCAGTGCACTGCAGATGCCTTCGTGGTGGTTTGTGGCTGGAGGGCATTGCCAACACTCTTGCTCTAGATCCTGCAAATATTAAGGGAGGTCCTGCCTGGAATGTGGGGTCTGCTTCCAGTTCAGCTACCCCACCAGCTGGAGCTGTTGCTATTTCCTCACTAGTTACCAAGGACCAACCACATCGCTAAGGTCACGATTAAGTCCTCCCCACACAGAAGCAGAGGAAAGGAAATTCCTTCTGTTGAAATAACTTCAACTCTGAGGCTGATTACATGGAAGGAATGCGTGCCTATGTGACCAGAAGAGTGCAAACTTCATTTTGGGTTCCCTGGTTCCAAGGTGTTCTGTCTACATGTTGGTGATTCCTGCCCTGAGGGAGAAAGCCGTCATGCAGGGGTGCTCACAGAGGGCGGACAACCGGAGCCACATCTGGCTTCCCTAGCCTTGTTGTGCGACAGCCTTTGCTTGGGATGGATGTTCTGATTTAAATGTTTTTGCTATATTGTATTCTTCTCCTGCAATAAACTGCAGATTTGTCATAAAAAAAATAACTTCAACCTGGTTCCTTGTGAAATGACAATGCTGGTGGTTTAGTTATTCTTAGAAGAATTCAATAAATGTTCACTAAGCACCAGTTATATGCTAGTCACTATTTTAGTTGCTGAGAACATAGTGAACAAATGGACGAAACTTGCTGGGTCCATGGCACTCACACGCTAGGAGCATTATGCCTCCTTCCTGTGTTTGGTTTCTATTAACAGAGTCTTTATGTTAGGGGCACGTGGCTCTTTCTTAGTTATGTAGGATGGGTAACACCAACTGAATTAGAAGCTTTTTGATGACCAGCCTTACCCCTCTTTCTCCCATCCTCCCTCCCCTCTTATTGAAGATGGGGAGGAGGGCTTAAGTTTCAAAACACACGGAGTTGAGAGCTACATTCTCTGAATGTTGGTCTATTTTGGTGGTTTAGAGGTATTTGTTGTCAGCAACATATACTTGAACACAAATAATTTATTAAATTTGAAAAATTGGTTTCAAATTAAATATGACTATGTTCACCTCTAGCATCTTGTTGGCACTATTAAAGGAAATCGGAGCTTTCCTCTGTAGTTAGAAAAAATACCCTTAATTCTCACACTGGTAGGATTATCACAAAATCTAAAATAATGAAATCTAAATTCAATGAAATGCGAAAAGTTCGAACACCTTCTATGGGAAAGGATAGTACCTTTCTTTTATGGAAATTAAAATGCATTGCAAATATTTAGTGGACATTTCCAAGATAATGCCTAGATTTGATCTCAATGAATTTGTTGCATACTGTGTGTGTGTGTGTGTATATATGTATATAAAGCAACATTTTTGGTAATGATTCATATGTAATAGTGTCTGCAATGTGGTTTCCATTATAACTGTAGTCCTCATCTGCTAGTAACTTTCTCCAAATTTAATCTTTTGGGTTCAAATTTTCCATCCCTGGTTTAAGCTCAAAGGTATTTAAAAAATTATTTTTTAACGTTGCAGGGCAATTTCTTTGGATATCATATATGCCTCTTCTGATTTCAATGTCGGCAAGAGAAAGAAAAAACGGAAAGATTTCAGTACATGGGTATGGTATTTGTGTGTAGTACAATAGAACCGTATAAAGGCCTTTATAGCCTAGACCTAAGGCCCTCTCACTCAGCTCATTTCCTAGAGTAACTGAAGAAGGCTCACTGTTATCTAATATGCCTTTGTCATTGCAGAAACTTTTCCTCTACATGGGGAACAGTGAATAAGAAGATCCTCAGAGATTAGGTTCCCATGGTATTTAAATATGTATGTTTAGCCAATTATCACCATAATTGCACACAATGCCTTGTCACTGAAGCTCTTGGGATGGGAGTTCAGGCCTCCATCAAGTCCTCCCCCTTCCCCCCAACCTCCCTGCTCCGTGTAGCAAATATATTATTTAGAAAATCAAATATGGCTTCTCATCAGAAAATATGGATGATTAAGTCTTTTTTAGGTGATATATTAAAAAAAAGTCTCTTCATTTTCAGTTTTAGTAGTCACATTGCCAAACATGGACCTGTCCTGAAGACATTATTTTTGCCCTATCTATAAATGCAGCTGTAAGTAACTCTCCCCCGCATCCAAAAATCAAGAATAAGCATGCAGCCCTCATAGAGGTCTTTGGTAGTTGAGGCTTATTGGTGAGTGAGGATAAACAGCATTCCTGAGAACAAAAATATGAGTGGGAGCAAAGGCTGGAATTCCTTTTGGGCCCACACAGGATAAAATGAAATACCCATATTTCACATACTCATGTGTCTTGAATCTTCACCTCACACTTGATTTAAACTTTATTCTCATCTTAAATGTCATTAGAAAGTCATCACTTTTGAAATTGTGTAGCTTGATCTTCACTTAAAAAAAAATCAAAGGGAACCGAAGGCATTTAAGAAGGTGACATCTTAAGTATCCTCTACCTAAAGACGTACGTGTGTATGTATACATGCATAACTGGTTTGCGTGCCTGTCTGTTCTCTCTCTCTGTAGCTCGCCGATTTAGACATATACATATATATCCGTGTAGATTCAGAATTTTCCACAAGGAACAAAAGGAATCTCATAATGAAAAGCAACATTTTTAATGGACCCATGCCAAGGTACCGGATCCTTGTTCTTTTCCAGTTGATTTATCTTAATGATGCTCTGTCAGGCAAAAGCCTTTATGAATTCTGCATAACGTCTTATTCAATTACAGCAGCATGCTTGCCTCAGCTTTGCAAGGCTAAGCTTGAGATGATTTTTTCCCCCTCTAAGAATCTCTCCCATATTCAGTGATAAAATGAGACCAGTTATTGCTGGAGGAATGTGATTAACAAAAACTTTTCTTTCTTTTTTTTAATTTAAGACTCATGCTTAGAAAAATTAAACCTGGACAAGTTTTACCAACCTTGGTTTTTATTTGAACCTAGCTTTTCATTTCTTTCTTCAGTTCAGTTAGATATAGGTCTTAGAACTATGTTTTGCATTAGTTTTATGTGTAAGCAGACAGAATACATTGTTAAAAGTGTTCCCTCTCAGGCTCATCCTTTTGCAGAGAAGCTACAGAGCTTCTCTGTAGCACTATTGGTCTGTAATGGTGCTATCTGATAGGACTTTCTGTGGTAATAGAAATGTTCTGTGATCTGCTGTGTGCAGTATGGTAACCACCAGCCACCTGTGGCTGGTGAACATCAGAAATGCGGCTAGTGTGACTGAGAAACTGAATTTTAGATATTTAAATTTAATTAACTCAAATTCAAATAAGTACCTATGGGTAGGGGCTACTCTCACAACACAGGTCTATAGAATCTAACTTTTGAAAGTTTAGAATTTAAGACTTTGGCAAAATGCTATTATTGTAACCAACCACCCCAAACTTGGTGCCTTAAAACAATTTATGATCTCTCCCGATTCAGCTAGAAAATTCCCACTTGGGGTTTCACATGTGGTTTCAGTCAGATATTAGGTGGGGCTGGAGTCATCCGAAGGCTCAACCTGACTGACATTTAAGATGGCTTCTCACTCCATGCCTGGGTGCCTGGCCTGGTTTGTCTGGAACAGTTGGAGACCGGCCAAAGCATCTTTGTTTCCACGGAGCCTCTTCAGGTAACAGGCTTTGGTTTTCTCAGGGCATGGCAATCTCAGGAAGTTGGGCTTCTTAGGGTGTCTGGCTTCCCCCAGAGTGAGGGAAGTAGGAGCTGCATCGTCCACCATGATCTTCCAGCATGGAAACTGGCTCAGCATTGCTTCTCCTATGACCTATTAGTCACAGCAATCACAGAGCCTTCCCAGATGTAAGAGGAGCTGTGCTAGACCTCACCTCTGAATGGGAAGGAGGTAGAAAATATTGTGCTCTCCACAGCTATTCTGTAGAGTGGCAAATTTTCCTAAATTCACCCAGTAGAAAATGTGAAGGCAAATGCCTCTACTTCCTTTCTCTACTGGACTGATAATTTCAATTGCCTCTCTTGAGGCCATGACAAGAGCAAAGAATGTTGTGCTTTTGATGGGGGCTCTTGGTGATGTTAAAAATGAACTGGGGACCTCAAATGTGAGGAGAAACTTAGTGACTTTAAGTCAGGACTCAACTTCATGAGAGGAGAAAACACCATTGGCTGAGGTTATCTTTATGGTTTTAAAATCATCAAGAACAAATTCTGGCTAAAAGTTCTCTCCACACTGTACGCGTGTAAGTGCTGCTTTTATCTGTGAATTTGTAATGATTGTTTTTTGTTTTAGTTAAAGTTTATTGCGGTGACAATTGTTAGTAAAGTTATATAGGTTTCAGGTGTACAATTCTGTAATACATCATCTATATATCACATTGTGTGTTCACCACCCAGAGTCAGTTCTACTTCCATCACCATATATTTGTAATGATTGTTTTAAGTTTTTGTTTTGTAAATGCAGTTTCAGTGGTTGGGGTTGTCTTTTAATTAAACCATTTTTTTTCCCTGCCACATTCAGCATCAAGTTGATCTTTTCTTAAAATACTCCTGATGTTAACAGAAACTCATCAGCTTCTATAAATGCATAAGCTTGGTGTATCTTTGGATTTCTCATGTTGATCTATGGATAAGCTTGCTCACTTGATTTGTGTTTCATTATACATTCAAAACATTTCTGCAGTTTAGCATCAATTTTCTTCAACTTTAAAACATCTGCATGGATATCCTGTTGTCAGCCATCTTCCACTTTTCTTGTCCAAGAAAATTAAGTTCAGGTGAACATTGCTTCTCTGACTGTACTCGGGGACTGCTGTTAATCATTTGGTCTTGCCATTGAGTGTTAATCAATAATGCTCACATGACGCTGTGTGATGGCTTGGGTCTAGGTTTCTGCGTCATAATGGGGCATCAGCAATTCCGTCAAATGTAAGGCCTTCAGTGTAGTCTTGGGATTGCTCCTGTATCCAGCTGCCACACAGTTAAACAGCTGCCCAGAGGACCCTCTGGTACTGCTTTCATTTGGTTTCCTGCTCTTTGTTTCTTAGATCTTCATGGCAGAGGGTGTTTCTTAGGTAATTGAATTCAGCAAGGCTTTAAGATCTGTATTGCAGAAGGAAGGCTGGCTCTGTAGGACTTCCTTGGTGCACACCACACTGATCCAAAACATGTGCTTCTCATCACCGTTTGGGGGCCAGAATGAACGGTGGCTGGTGATTCTTTGTTCCATCCACTCCTCTCCTCCCCTCTGCTGTCACCTCTATTCTGATCCTGCAGGAAGTCCCATAATCCTATTTCTTCAGGCTTTGCATTGCTCTGCTTCAGTTCCATTTGCTCTGGCAGCTGTAGCTGGGGCTCCGGTCCACTTTGTCAACAGCCATGCTTCTGGTACCCGGCAGGGATATTCTTAGCACAGAGAGAATGGGACGAATGATGTGTATCGTTTGGGGACTGAAGATGTTTGGCAGAATGGGGAAATCAGTACCTGGGGAAGAAAATGCAACTTGTCACTCCCGTACCTCAGGGTTTCAACTTCTCTCCATCCTCACAACTACCATCTGGTCCAGACCATCAGCAATGCATCCATTTTTCCTCCCCTTCTTCTCCTCCCAGCTACTACCACAGTGATTATCTGGAAGTGTATATCTGATCAAGTCACTCCCTTCCTCCCATTCCTTCCCATTGCCTTTAACATATCCTTACCGTGATCAGAACAGTGTCCGCTTGTCCAGACTCATCCCTCACCGTCCCTCGCACAATCACTCAGCTCCAGCCATACTAAACATTTGCAGGCAACTTGAACACACACTCTCTGTTACTCAGCGCTTTGGCCCATGTACAAGTTCCCTTTTCCAGTAAAACTCTTCTCCTCACTCTTTTAGCTAACTCCAACACTTTTGATCTCCAGTAAGTCTTAGTTTAAATATCACTTCCTTCAGCATATCATCTTCTCTGTCTCCACAGACTAGGTTAGGCCCACTGTATACACACCCTTTCATCTTCATCACACTCAGTGCATTCACATCATTGATTTTGCGTTCATTTTCCCCTAGAGTGGGCAAATTAGGAACATTTATACACCATCGTGCCCTCACCACATAATATATAGAGCCTGGATCAGAATAGCCACTTAATAGTTTCTGTAAATTGAATAAATTCCACATAATAGAAACATCTCTGATCAAACCTTGTTGTTGAGCATGACTTTCAAATAAGAAATTATAGTGCAAATAACTGTCAACTTGAAACAGTTTTGGAACAAGAGTTTTTATTTGTATCGGAAGAGCGATCATACTCCCTGCCTTTGGGTTCATTGCTTGCAGTAAGAAGTAATCTTTGGGACACAGTCTATCCTGGTGACACCATCTGAGATATTTTTAGATAAACTTAGTACCTAGGTATAAAGAAGATCATAAGTCAAAAGTGACAAAGAGAAAAGAACCCCTCTTTTTCAGGAAGCCTTGATCCTCATTTTCCTTTGCTGTGTGCGCATTGTGCCTGGCCAACCCCAGCTTTACATGAAAGGGCTTCATCAGCTTTTAACAAACCATATGGTAAAAACATCTACACATATTTCTCCTGATACCTCCAGGCACTGCTAAGCAGCTGGTATTAATGAATAAGAATGGCCAGTGAAATCATGGTATGTCGTTGCTAGGAAGGAACGGTTTATAGCCAGGAGAATTATAGATTACTAGGCAAGAACACACAGGAATAGAAGGGATGTGTGATTTCTGCATTTCATCTAGATTTGGCCACCTGTACTGCTTAAGGCAAAACAATGCTGGGCTGATTAGCAAGTATTAATTCTATTCCTACTGATGATGGTCCTGGGAAATGGGACCAATACCCTCAATGCTTATCAAAAGTATTTCAGAGCCAATGTCCCTAACTAAAGCCACTGGGGGAGCTATGAAAACAGTCCCTAGTTAAACAACATTTTGAAATACTGTTGCTCCAGTTTTTCCATCTTTCCTTGAAAAAAAAAATTTGTTTCCTCCCACTATATACATTAAAATTTTTATTTTGTTGAGGCCCAAATCCTACTACAACCTTTTAATAGACTCAAATCCTACCATAACCCAGATGTAGGAATTTCCTCCTGTCTGCATGGGATCCTGTCCAGCTTCATACAAACTTTGATGCAAAACTCAACCCTTTTGCCAGGTTCCACAAAAAAAATCCAAACCTACTTTTTGGTAGTTTTTACATTATTTTGCATTTCACCTTGCAACAACCTGATTAACGTGGCTCCAGGGCTTCCTTCAGGACCCTGGCCCCAACTTCATCTTCTCCCTCATCCTTTGCCCAGTGTTGTGGTCAGTTCCTCAGACTCTTCTCTTTCTCCTCTGCATTATTTACAGCAGGGCCCCTTTTTAGCAGGAAACCTGGCTGACTGACCTGTAGGCTTGAACAAGAGTTTTTACAGCATAGGTTATCGACCAACAATAGATATGATAAAATTTTTCTAATCCTTGCCCTGTAATATGTTGGAGCTGGTGGTCTCCTCTTCCTTCTCTGTCCCTGTTTCTTTTTTTCTCCTATCTCCTATTTGCTGCCAATTTGTTTTTATTTATTATTTGGCTTGGTAGCAGGGTAAAAATTAGACTAAAAAATAGCTTTCATATACACAAATACAAGTCATTTAAAATTATAGTGGAAGAAAAAACCCATTTACAGTAGCAAAAAGAAAAAAAAAGGAAATACTTAGGAATAAATAAGAAATGTGCCAAACTTATATGACAATTTGTACTCCTACGTAATACAAATGAAACATCTTTGTTCTCAGACAAGACATCTCGGTATCATTCTCCCTAAGGTAATTTATACATTGGTGATCCCAACATACATACCGTCAAACTTTTTACCTGGAAGTAATCAAGTAGATATTAAAATTTGTATGGAAAAAGAAACACATAAGAATAGCTAAGAAACACTGAAAAAGAAGTGCTATGGATTTTGGAGAGGGTGGGGTTGGGGAGGAACTACAATGACTCTATAAATAAGCTTTCAATAATTAAGGTAATAAGTAATTAAAACAATGAGGTACTGGTGTTAAACATTTAGACCAATGAAAGACAACAGAAAATTCAAAACCAACCCAAGTATATAGGAACTTATCTTAGGATAAAGGTAGTATCTGAAATTGCTGAGGCAAGGATGAATTTTTAAATAAATTAAATCAAATTTATTGGGGTGACATTGATTAATACATTATATAAAATGTAAGTGTCCAATTCTATGATCCATCACCTGTATGTTGCAGTGTGTGCTCACTACCCATAGTCTTTCCTCCTTCTGTTACCATATATTTGGCTCCATTTACCTTCTTCATCTTCCCCTCATTTCCCTTCCCATCTGGTGACTACTGTACTGTTGTCTGTGTCTATTTGCTTGTTTTTTTTTTTGTTTGTTGCTTTCTGGTTTATATCCCAAATATGAATAAAATCATATGGTTCTTATCCTTTTCCTTCTGACTTATTTCGCTTAGCACGACACTTTCAGGACCCATCCATGTTGTTGCAAATGACAGTATTTCATCTTTTCTCATGGCTGAGTAGTATCCCATTGGGTATATATCTTTTTTATCTATTCATTCATTGAAGGACACTTAGGTTGTTTCCATGCCTTGGCTATTGTGAATAATGCTGCAATGAACATATGGATTTTTTGATTTCTCCTTTTATTTCTTCTTTGACCCACCCAACATTTGTTCAGTTGCATGTTGTTTAATCTCCACATAGTTGTGGGTTTTCCCACAACAAATGAAAGCAAAAAGCTTTCTTCTTGCAATTGATTTCCAGTTTCAAACCATTGTATTGTGATCAGGGAACATGCTTAGTATGATTTCAGTATTTAAAAGTTTGTTGAGACTAGTTTTGTGGCCCAACATATGGTCTATCTTTGAGAATGTGCCATGTGTACTAGAGAAGAATGTATATTCTGGTGTTCTGGGATAAAAAGCTCTATAATACTGATTATGTATATTTTGTCTAATGTGTCATTTAAGGCTGGTATCTCCTTATTGATTTTCTGTTTGGATGATCTGGCCCTAGTTGTCAATGGGGGTATTTAGGTCCCCTACTATAATTGTGTTTTTCTCAGTTTATCTTTTTAGTTTCATTAGTAATTGCTTTATATATTTTGGTGCTCCCAGTTTGGGTACCTATGTATTGATAAGTGTTATAACTTCTGGATTTATTGTCCCCTTTATCATTATATAATGTCCGTTTTCCTCTAGAAACCTGTTTTTTCTGATATAAGTATTGTTATACCCCTTTTCTCTAGATGCCTTTTGCATCAAGTATCATCTTCCATTTCTTTACTTTGTAGCTGAGATGAGCCTCCTAAAGGCAGCATATATTTAGATCTTGTTTTTTTAATTCAAAGGATGGATTTTTAAATAAATGGTATTGGAACAAATGGATAGTCATTTGGAGAAAAAAGTTTGTTACATCTGTTTCTCACACCATACATAAGAATAAGCATGAAATGGATCAGAGGTCTGAATTTAAAAAATAAAAATTAGAAGAAATCATTGATGAATTTCTCTTTATATAACCCACTGGTAGGGGAAGATCTTATAAATATGACTTAAAATCTTAATGCAATAAAAGAAATGATTGATAAATTTTACAAAATTAAAAAAACCTTCCTCATGAAAAAAAGCACCATTAACAAAATCAAAAGACAAGTGACAAGTTGTGAGAAAGTATCTGCAATATGTATTACAGATAAAGTACTGACATCCCTAATATAGTTTAAAAAAATTAACATTTGAGGAAAAAAGGCCAAATATTCCATTGAAAAATGAGCAAGGGACATGAACTGATAATCCAAAAATGATATAAAATGTCTCTTAAACATACGAAAATATGTTCAACTTTAGTCATAATAAGAGGAATGCAAATCAGAACTATGCTGAGATAACATTTCTCATCTACCAGGTTGGCAAAAATTTAAAAGCTTTACAACATACTATGTTGTCAAGACTGTGAGGAAACAGCCACTCTCATTCAAGAATGAGAATGCAAATATGATACATTCTCCATGGAGAAGAATTTGGCAATGTCTAACAGAACTACATATGCATTTTCTCTTTGAACCCTACTTCTAAAGATATGCATCCCCGAATATGAAAATTATTCATTGAAGCATTATTTGTAAATATAAGACATTTTAATCAACCTGAATATCCATATAATAGAGACTGGTTGATTAAAGTATGGTATATTTCCACAATGGAGTACTATGCAGCTGTTAAAAAGAAAGAGAGCAAACTCATGAACTCATATAGAGTGCTTTTTAGGATATATTATTAAATTTAAAAAAATCAAAGCAAAAAAATGTAGTATGTTATCTTTTGTGTAAGAAAAAAAGGAAATAAGAAAACATATGTATGTGTTTGTATCTGGAAAATGATATATAGGAGAGACAAGGCAGAAACTAATAAAATTGCTTACATATGTGGTATGTGGGGTACCATAAATAATAGATCAGTATGGCAAAATTTAATAACTATATAGAAAAAATTAATATGATTCACAAGCTTGATTTAGATACCACTGAGCTAAAAAATTAGAGAACACACATCTTTTCCCAAGAACAACATGAAACATATATAAAAATTGCCAAACTATTTGATTTCATAGAGATCATATTCTCTGTTCAAAATACCCTTAGATTATATATCGACAATAAAAAAAAATTTAAAACAATTATACGTTTGGAATCTAGAAAACAAAATTCTAGGTAACTAAGGGTTAAAGAGGAAATACAAATTGGAAATTTGAAATAACTATACTAAATGGTAATACAACTAGTGCATGTGAAAATTAGTGAGATGCATCTATAGTAGCACTCAGAGGGAGATTTATAGCCTAAGATGTATACCATTTAAAAATTAATGTAAAAATATTAAACATTTTACTCATAGGGTTAGGAAAAGAACAGAAGAAACACAAAAATGGTAAAAGAAAGGAAATAATAAAGATGACATGAAAAGCAAGCAATCAGACAAAAACCAATAGAGCTGATCATCAAAACTGAAATCTGGTTCTTTGAAAACTTTAATAACAATAAACAAGTTTCTGGAAAGACTGACCATGAGAAATAAGCAGAAGAAATAAATCAGTGCTATTGAGAATACCAACAACAAAACGGCTCTAATTGCCATACAGGAGGGAATGACGATGTGGATATGGAGCAGAGGTCATGTTTAGCATTCTCTCAAGTGCAGCCCACTTGCTGACTCTGCTTTCATAATGGGTCCTGCATTTCTCTCTCTGTGTCTTTTAGGTCCAGCCTTTTAGCCTGGCCACTCTTACTATTTACATATCTTCCATTTTCTTCCCCACAGCCACAGAAACCCACATGTTCAAACCCCTAACCTAAACCTTTTTTTCTTTCCTCTCAGTTATCTTAAATTCATTGTCTTTGAAACACAAAGCCAAGTAGATCCCCCCTTTGAATCTCTTCTGCAGAGCTTTATCCCTTCACTCTGCAATAAGCACAAAAAAAGCATTGTCCTAGAATATACTTTGGAGCGGGGAAAGTAAATCTCTAAGAGAACAAATATTAGTTAAGATCTAAAAATATTCTTTACCACATGTTTTGTACATACAGATAATTCACTCATGACAATACCATGGCCATCTTAGATGCTGAATTTCAGCCATGGTCGTCAGGCAAAATATTATTGAATTTCCTTTTTTATAGTTGTGCATTGGGCTGGTTAGCTTAAAATGGAATACTATAAGGGAATATATTAGAATCTTGGTGATACTCAAATTCTTAGCATATAGATATTAACATATAGGTATGTTAGACTTCCAATTAGAATAAAGTCAGCTTGTTGACTCAGTCACTTGGAATGATATTTCATTGCTTAAAATCCTCTATCCTGTGACTTTTTCTTTCAAACATTTGAATTTAGGAAACTCTCAATGTGTCTACTTAAACACTTTTGCCTGTAATTCTTTAAAACCATGTGTGACTTAATCCATATGCTTTTCATTCATTTACAATCAAATCATCAAAATACAGCCTTTAAAGAGCTATTTGATTTCAAAGAACATTTTTTAATAAGCATTTAAAGCCCTTTGAGAATAAAAACGGGATGCCACATTTTTCCAAGAGTAAACATAGCACAACCAAAAACACACTTATGCCCAAAGAAATCCAAGCTTCTGGATTTTAATTCTTTTCTATTCTTGACTAAATGAGCCGTCTCCTATCTCCGTTTAACTCCTGGTGAAGCATGAAGCGTTTCGAGATGAAGAAGTAGTATTTCCAAATTACTATTTAAAAATCTATTTAGCTACCATTTGAGCAGCTTCTATTAAGAAATTCTGCTTCTTTTTTTCTCAGTTATTCTACAGCAGTTCTTAAAAGTGTGATTCCTGAAACCAGAAACGCTAGCAACATTTAAGAACTTTCTGGAAAAGCAAATTGTCTAGCCCAGTGGCAGACATACTGAATCAGTAATGAGGCAGAGCCCACCAGTCTAGATTTAACAAGCTCTCCAAGTGATTCTAATAGGCATTCAAGTTTGAGAACCACTCTTCTAGGGCCGTGGTTCACTTTTCTGTCTCAAAGACACGCTTTCAGGAAAGGTTATGAGCTCTGTCATTCACATCTTAGTTTGAATGATTTTATATATATTGTATCTCTTTTGCAGTTAAGGATTAAAGAAATTTTAGGTATCATAAGGAGGAAGTGTTTTGTTTGTTTTCTTTTCTTCTTCTATTTTTTTTTTAAAGGAAATAGATAATGTTTCCACTGCCTCTGAGACTCAGCCACTTGGAATGGTATCTCGCCCCTTAAAATCTGAAACATCCTTGAAGATCTTTTGATCAAGAAATCAGGACTACAGCTCATGGTTTGTGGATGCTAATTTATGTTGTATTTTGAACATTTAAAAAATGTTGTTTCTGGCTAATACTTTTTTCATAATAGAATAGTAATATCATAAATGATAAAAAGTGAAGTATGATGTTATAAGGTTTTACTACATAGTTTTTCCTTATATTACATCTAATTGTAGTTAGAGGTAGCTTTGGAACCACAAACATCTCCGTCCAAATCTGACCTTTGTAACTTTCTAACTGCAAACTTGGGCAAGTTGTTTACACTCTCTAAAACTTGGCTTCTGTGTTCCTCATTTATGAAAGGAAGGGGAAAATATTTACCTTCCAGTGTTGTGAGATCTAAATAAGATAAAATTTGGAAGGATTTAGCTTGGTACTCAATATGATAATGATTATTATTTGGTAGAATGACACAGCTGGTGACTTGAGAAAATTTGTGTGTGGCAGGGTGGCATGGAGCTGCTCATTCAGTACTTAAAGAGAAACGGGGTTTTGTCTAGAAAGGGACTTGCTGGGAAGCCATTTTGCTCATCATCACCAACTTCCTTCAGGTGGTGGTACTTGTTTCTATTTCCTTTAAACTGAGTGATGCCTGGTGTAGCTCCTGAAATAACTTGTCATTCCTCATACTCTCCCTACCTACCCTCCAAGAAAAAATATCAATGAGACTGGCAGGCTAGCTGATTGGTTTAGTGTGTGTTCACAAAGTGAGGAGGCACCTCGCAACTCCAATCCTTACAAGATTACAACAAATAAACAAACAAACAAACAAACAAAACCCTTTTAGGTGCTTGAGTAAGTCTTCTTGGCCCTTTAGTCTCCAGTTGGGTGGATGTAACTTTTCAACTCCTATGTGATTATTATTATTATTATTATTATTATTATTATTATTATTATTATGCAATTAATAATAATGGCAGTTGACTTCATTTTCAACCACTTGGTTAAATTAGCGGTTAAATTTAGTCATTGTGAATATAGGCAGAAAGTTCAGAGAGTTTATCAGAGTTCAAATAAAAAATAAAAGTGGCACACCTGTTTTGAGTTTGTGTGGGGAGAAGAAAATAGCTTTGACTGGGTGTCTTCCAGATTGAGCCTTTTGTTGCCTCCTAGCCATTTTTTTTTTGATCGTTAGGTCCCAGGGCTCCTTGACAGGAGAGCCCTAAATCGGGCTAATCTGCCCACGTCTTTCTGCAGGCCTGCCAGTGGGAAACCGCCCTGTCATTAGTTGTCTCCGGTTCCAAGCTTGCCTTCAGAGTGCTGTGGAGCCCTGCACTGTAAGGGAGTTAATCAAAGGAAAATTCTTCAGACATGAAAGGCAAGAGTAATGCAACAGAATTATGATTCTGGGACTATTTTGGCAAGGAACTGGCTGACTGAGTACCCTGGTTACAGGCTTCACATTTTAGTTTATTTTGTCTTTCAACTTGTTTCAAGGGGTAGTGCCAATTTTTTATTTTTTTTAATAATTAAAAAAATCCTATTGTTCATAATGACCTTTCAAAAACTTGGAAATTCTTCTTGTACCAGTTTTGTCCTTTTCAATTTTGTCCTTTTCAATTTGGCAAAAAGGGCTTTGTGTGTTTCCAATGGAAATTTTAATTATAATTTTTAAAATGACTATATTGACAATCTCAGGAGTAATGGAGACCTAACTCTGTTCAGTGTTAATCTGATATTTACTGAGGATATTTCAATCCACTTTGCTTGTACTTAAGTGACAGTTTTGTCTAATGGAGGCACGTGGTGGAGAGGCTTGTGGTATTTATCAAAAAGCCTGGTTTATTAAGAGATTCTTAAAAATGAGGGCTCTCGGGGCCAGTCGAGTGGCACGTTGGTTCAGAGATGGCTTGGGACACCAGCTCTGAGCAGCAGGCCCCCAGTTCGGATCCCACATGAGGGCCAGTGACACTGCCCTCTACAGCTAAGATGGTGAACAACAACTCAACCTGGAGCTGGGCTGCCATAAGTTGCTGGCGACAGTGTAGGCTGCAGAGGGACTGGCCGGGCAGCTGGTATGCACTTTCATGAGCTGCCGTGAGCCTCCGTGAGCAACCGTTCAATGGCCGGAGAGCGACTGCCTCACCAGGGAAGAGCGCAATGATAATACCAACATGGGCCAGTGAAGCAACGTCCTCCACAACTAGACTAAAGAACCAGCAACTTGTCTGTTCCCCTCCCCCAATTCCCCAATAAAATCTTAAAAAAAAAAAAATGAGGGCTCTCTGGGAGTATATGTAAGCTTGAGGCCAACCCTCAGATTTGAATCTTTGATTTTTGAGAAGGAATGTCTCAAAAATGTTTTTTAAAAATAACTCTTAAGAGTATGTGGAGAGAAAGCAGATTATGAAAGTCTTTGAGGTCATATAATCAAAGTTTAATCTTTGCAACATGCAAATTTACAAAAATTCACTGACATTGAGAACTTCATTGGGTCTACTATAATTTGTGCCTTGGAATTCTTCAGATACTGCTGATGTTAAATTCAAATAGAAAGTCCCATATAATACTGATGAGAAGTGGATGCCTTTGTAATGGAAGAGAGGAGAGATTGTATCAAGACTAGTTGGTAGAACTGGGATATATTAAAATAGAACTATAAGGATTATAAGTCACACAGGGATGTGGTAGAGGTCTGATAAAAGATACTGAGAGCTGAGTTCTTAATTTTACTCTTATGTTGAATTAATAATAGTGAAGTATATTGGGTTGAGGATTTTGAGTGAAAGTATCTTTAGCAATAAGATAAATCTGGCCCATAAGATATAGAGGAAGGGTTCTGCCCTGTGTCTGGATATTTGTATCCTAGGAATGGGGTGCGTGGATACTTAGGGTTCAGCCAAGCTGAGTCCAGGTTTCTGCAAGAATTAACTGTGCCTGCATTACTCTTGAGTTGGCTTGGTAAGAGGGCATTTTTCTTATGTTAATCATATTATGAAGAAATAATTCTTACATAAATCAATAAATTAATTTAGGAAAGATGTGAAAACCTAATTAGGTCAGCTTCACCTTGAGAGAAATTTGGCACAGGCAACTCAGAGAAGTTTGTGTAACGGAGGAAGATGAGGAATCATAGGGGTGGACCCAGGTTGTATGTTCAAAAATTTGCTGCTTCTGTGTGCTCAAGTGCTTCTGGGTACTGTGCCTGCTGCTCATCTCACCCACTGCTGGGCTGCAACCAATACAGTAAATCAAGGGTTTGCAAGTCTATGTTACCTCACTTGTTTTAGCTATTTTCATTGTTCTCTGGAAGAGGTTTCCCATAGGAAAATAGAGTACGTTCTTCTGGGGGCCTGTGTAAACTGGCATGTGATTGAAAACATTACAGCTGCCTACTGCTTAGGTTGAATTTGCCTGTCCCTTGTAATTTCCCAGGGGGGTTGAACCTAGATATAAGTTGTGGGAGGAGGAGCCAGCATCTGCCTGAAAGAAGCTGACACTTATAAAATGTGCATTCGAAAGAGAAATCTGATATCAGAGCCCAGGTCTGCCTTTCAGCATCTATGTGACCCTGGGCAAGTTAATTTACCAATTATAAACTGATTATAATGTCTAATATTTATTATACTCTTACTGTATTCTAGGCATTATGTTAATAAGCACTGGCCAGATGTGATTACTGTAAAGTGAAGATTGTTATACCCTTTTACAGATGAGAAAGAAAATATTGGAGAAGTTAAATAACTTGTCCTTGGTCATGCTGCTCGTAGATATTAGAGCCCAGAGCCTGGACTTGAGCCCAGATGCTTGGATTGTGATGTGTATTCTCTTGACCACTGCAGTATACTTCATGGGATTGTTGTTTAAATGTTTATGTCTTAAAATGTACAGATATAGAAACAGTGTAAGACCAATGTATATTGTAAGTAAACATGTAGTAAGTATTAGCCATTATTACTACTGCATATTAAGCACTATATATATTGTAGTGTACACAGCCTTTACACTAAACTTAGAATGCTCAGATAAGGAAGCTGGCAGTCAGACAGGATATGTTCACTGAGTTAGTAGTAGGAGGCAGACCTGTGATTTAAACTAGGATTTTCTGACTCCAGAGACCATGTCCTTTATTCCCTACCAGTAGTTTGCAACATGTAGTGTGAGGATTTCTGGAGGGTCTAGAGTTAGTATGAAGGCTCTACAAATCCATAGTTGTGCTAAGCTTGTCTGTAGATTGGATATACAAGATGTGATAAAAAAATTTGTTCATATTTAAATTTAAAAAATTATTACAGTAAAATACACATTGACATTAATCCCCCTCAAAATACTCCCCCCCCTGCTTCAAACACACTTATCTCATCATTTTTACCACTTTCTGAAGCAGTTCTGGAAGTCCTCTTTTGTGAGTGTCTTTACTTTATCCTTCATCATGACAACGCTCCCTGTCACACATCGCTTCTGGTGCAGCAGTTTCTGTCAAATAAAAACATTATGGGGCCGGCCGAGTGGTGCGATGGTTAAGAACTGGCTTGGGACTCCAGAGGGCCCCGGTTCGGATCCCACATATGAGGGCCAGTGACACTGCCCTCCACAGCTAAGATGCTGAACAACAGCTCAACCTGGAGCTGGGCTGCCGTGAGTCGCTGGTGACGGCATAGGCTGCAGCCCCTGGGGCAGTGGGTTGCCATGGGCTACCGTGTGTAGCCAGCAGCCAGCGTGAGCAGCCAGCAGCCGCAGTGAGCAGCCGTCCAGAAGCCAGCGACTGATCTGCCTCGCCCAGGAAGAGCGCAATGATGGTGCCAACTTGGGCCAGTGAAGCAATGTCCTCCACAACTAGACTGAAGAACAAAACAACAGCAACTTGTCTGTTCCCCTTCCCCAACTCCCCACCACTGTTCCCATCTCCCCAATTCCCCAATAAAAAAAAACAAAAAAACAAACAAAAAAAACACATTATGGTGTGTCCTCATAGACCTTATCCACCGGATCTGGCACTGTGCAACTTCTGGCTCTTCCCCAAAGTCAAAATGACCATGAAAGGAAAATGTTTTGAATCGACTCAGGACATCGAGGCAGCCACAACAGCACAGCTGAAGACATTCACAAAAGAGGACTTCCAGAACTGCTTCAGAAAGTGGCAAGAATGATGGGATAAGTGTGTTCAAAGTGAAGGGGAATATTTTGAGGGGGATTAATGGCAATGTGTCTTTTACTGTAATAATTTTTTTTTTAAACTTAAACATTCACTGTATTTTTTTATCACACCTTGTATATAGTATTTTCAGATGTATGCTGTATTAACATGTGTAAATCTTCTCATGTAATTAAGAAAGCATAGGTTTGTTAATAGGACTTTATAACCCTATAGTGTCTTCTTGCCATTCTGTTTTCTCGATGTTCAGATACCAAAAGTATAATTATTCTTAAGTGGAAACCCATGGATAGTTTTGAAGTTGAAAGGGCTTTTACACTTGAAAAGTTTTGGACATAATAAATCACATGAGTTCATAAGCTTCCATGATTAGTAGGACTATGTCTATTATACATGAATTTATTAGTACACACTTCCTGTACCAAACAAAAGATTACGAGAGTGAAGAAACTATAGTGCTCTGGACAGGCAGAGTGGGAGGAGAAAAGGGAAGCTCTACGGAGTATCTTGTTCGTGGATATACACCATAAATATCTTACAACACTTTTAATGGAGGGAGAAAAAAAAAACACCCAGAGGAAATGAAAAGCAACAGCTTTGCCTATGGAGATGTGAATACCTAAATTGCTAAAGCCTTTTGTAGGGTTTGAAGAGTGTGATTCCCATTAAGACGATGGGAATCACATGGCCCTCCCCTAAGAAAGTGTGTGAGAATTTCTCCCTGAAGTGTTGAGTGAGTTATGAGTATTTGAAAAGAGGAAATTCAGAGTTAATTTTCCAACTCACTATTACACTGAGGACTGTTGAAGAGGAGAAAATCCTATTACTGTATGGGACAAGAAGTTAAAACAAAGCAAGTTTTCACTTGTGTCTTCAAGGATGTGGTGTGTCATACATAAAACAATTTGAGGTAGCTATAAACCTTCTCTTCAATGCCACTCACGTATATAATTTTAAGCTTCACTCCTAACTTGGATTATGCATGGGGCTTGTAATTTAAAATTTTCTGTCTGATTGTAGTGATTATTTGAATCAAATTTGGTGACTTGAAGAATATAGTGAAAAAGAGTGAATGAGAAGTGAGAGAATCACTACAGCCTCTAATTCTTCATTTAGGGCAGAATTTCAAATTATCTTGTAGCTCAAGAGCCTTTCTTCAAATGCAATGTAATGCAGAGTCCAGTGTATACACAGGTGAAAGTGGAACTGCTCTAATCGAAGCAGAGTGAACCCCCATCCACTATCACACATCACTTCTCCAGTCCTGCCCCTTGGGGCCTTTGAGACACCGTTGAGGAGCCCATAGATGCTGTTCCCTCATACATCTGCATGGTTCACTCTCTCATTTCATTCAGGTCTTTGGTCCAATATCATTATCTCCCACCCTGGAGTCATTCTGAATTCCCTCACTCTGTTTTATTTTTCTTTAAAGAAGTTATCATGATCTGAAATTATATAATTATTTGTTTACCCCTTTTGTCAGTCTATCCTGCTAGACTATAAGTTTTCTGTGAGCAGGGACTTGGTCCATCTTGTGCATCACTGTATCCCTAATACTAGAACAGTGCCTGGTATTTGGGAAGGGCTCAAAAATAAATCATAAAGTAATACATTTGTGTGCTAAGCAGCTCCATGTGAAATGACAATGCTTTGTATTAATCTTATACATATTAGCCACACTCTTGATTTTCTAAATTTCATTTTGTTAGTTCTGCAGTGGCTACTTTAGATGTAATATACGAAATCTGTATTTCAACCTTGATTTTTTTTAACCTTGTACATTGTGTCTTCGTGTTTCAATTTTCTTCTACTGCTGTGTGTATGTACTTTAATGTATAATAACAGTTTTACTTTGAAATAATGTGGGTGTATATTCATATATATATGACCCACAGTGAGATGTTTGGGTTAGTTATGTGTTTTACCCAAGCACAAGCACAAGCACATGCTCCCTGGGCCATGAAGCCCATGAAGAAATTGAAACCAGATGATATATAAAGAACTCAAAGGTAAAACACCAAATCATTCATTTGGGAGAAAGAGTCTCTATACTGAACAATGGATACACGCATTGGCTTCCACAGCAGCTCAAAGATAGATTTTGCTCTTTTCAATGATAGCTAGAACCCACTCACCCACTAACAGTGTTTTCAATTTGCCAATTAACCAAATTAGGATGATCTATTTAATTAGTAATACTATACAAGGTAGTCCTAACTAATTTGTAGGTAGTTCCTTTTGTAACATAGTGGGTAATATAGGTACCGTTCTTTCTAGTAAGATAGCTAAAGTCAGCGATCAGAGAGCTTTTCTTGGAACACGGTCATAATTTATTGATTTCACTCCATTGGAGCCTTCAGCAAAGCAATTGAATAAAAAATGCTAAAGGAGGGATAAGAGAGAATGATATGGAGAAAGAAATGTCTTTGCTGTTTTGAAGGAGAGGATATATGAGTAGGTGTGAGCATACGTAGGCATTTCTCCAAATCAGTCATGTTGATACAGCCTTTCTAAAATAGCTGGTTTCAAACAGTTCTTTAGCCTCCCTTGACATGGTGGTTGTTACCATTTCTCTTTTAGGAAGTTAGAACACTTGTTTCAGTGTATTGGTCTAACAGATACCCCGTCCATCTTTAATCCCTTTCCCATTCTCTTTTTATTTTATCTAATCCTGGAAATACTTTAGGTATGCATTACTTTTGTAAGTAGAAAAAAAAACATCATTGAGAACTGAGAGAACTGATAGAAAATCAATTGAACGTGTAGGAATCATATTGTAGTTCAAATACCCTCCCCCATCTCGGCGTGCAGAATACACCCAATCAAATCAAGCTTGCACAATTAGGAAACCTCCAAATTCAGATGTATCCACAATCAAGTTCTCTAAATGTTCAAATGTAAAACAGATGAAGTAGCATTTTTATGCAGACAATTCTGTGTAATCATGAGTGTGAAGGAGTATTGTAAGTATAGCAGGCTGTTTAAGATATAAGTTAATTCTCAGAGAATGAGCAAGCCCTTTGCTAAGAATGATGGATGGCCCCTTTCTGAGATGAGTAAGTGTGGTAAACATATAACTTCTGGTCACATATAGTTTGTCTGCCAGACGATGCCTAACCTCACCCCATCCCTCATCCTCAACCCATCTCTGACCCTACCTCATTCCAGACACCCACTTAATCCCAGCTTGTTACCCTAGGGGGTGGGGATCTACAATAGGGTGAAGTTCAAGGCTGTGGAGAGAGTTTAGAATGGGAAGAAAGTGTCTGTTTCACACATTACTTGTTAATAGAAACAGCTGAAAGTTTAATGGTTTGTGTTTTGGGCTGTGTTTTAAAATCTCCTGCATGAAAACAGCTGCATTAGTGCACAGCTGTGTCAAAATGGCCTTGTCAGAAATGTCATGTACACAACATTTTTTTCTAAACTATTTGGACAGATCATACTTTTCTATGTATTTCTTTTCTCCACAGGTATACAGCTAGTATATTTTATAGCAAATGCCTGGTAAACAAGTTTATAAAGTGTAAGGATAAAAATCCGATGCATACTTGATGATATATTACTGTTCAAATTAAATTATATTATCACTCTTTCAGATTCCATCCACCTGGGATATCCCAGGCCATCTGTGTTTCTGGGCTTTATGGATTTAATATTTAGAATGTAATATGCAAATCTGAAAAGAATTAGCTTTGCCTTAAAAGAGAATCCCTTTGATGAATTTAGGAGATGAGAGAGCAAATGCATACACCAGAGGGGGGAAAAAAAGATCAAGTTTTATTTTGGATGTAACCATAAGTTCAATAACCAATTATCACCCTCCCCCCACGATTTGCAATATAATGAATTTTAAAATGTTTATTGCTTTTCCTTAATGTTTTACATTATAAAATGGAAATGAGTATACACCATTTTAATCTTATATTTTAAAGTTGTGAAAGGAGTCAGGTGAAACTTATTGTTATATGACAAACTTTTTGAAGATCAGTCTTGGCCATGATTTAGATACTTATGATGGAATTTGGAAGTTTATATTTAATGTTACTTCTAAATTTTTGAATGTACACAAAGTTCCATGAGTACTAAGTAACTATGTGACCTTGGGTGAGTCACTTAACCTTTCTGAGTGTCAACTCCTCATCTTCAAAATGAGAATAATAATACTTGCCATCCATAGCTATGGGGAGGATTAAACTTGTTATGCATGTAGAGCACTCAATCTAGATGGTACCTAATTCACAAACTCTGAAGGTCCCTGACGCCCTGCCTATTTCACTCATGGCCTTGAGTTGAGACGTCCTGTGTACTTTCCTCATGTTCAGTAGCTTGCAGTCTTTTAACAATTTTTTTTTAGTTTCAGGTGTACAAAACAGTGTAATAGTTAGACATTACACCCCTCACAAAGTGATAACCCCTCAATCTTCTACCCCTCTGACATCGAATATAGGTTTTAGAATTCCATTGACTATATTCCCTATGTTGTACTTCACCTCCCATAACTATATTTAATTATAGTTAGCATTCAATATTATTCTACTTCAGCTTCAGGTGTACAGCGCCGTGGTCAGGCATCTACACAGTCTATGAAGTGATCCCCCTGATAAGTCCAGTGTCTGTCTGGCACCCTACATAATCTTTACAACATTATTGATTATATTCCCCAAACTGTATTTCATATCCCCGTGCCTATATTGTGACTACTAATTTGTGTGTTCTAATCCCTTTACCTTCTCCTCCATCATTACCCCCTTCCATCTAGCAACCATTAGTTTTTTTCCCTATATCTCTGAGTATATTTCTGTTTTGTTTGTTAATTTATTCTGCTCTTTAGATTCCACATATAAGTGAGATCGTATGGTACTTGCCTTTCTCTGTCTGACATATTTCACTTAGCATAATATTCTCTAGGTCCATCCATGTCATTGCAAATGGTAAGATTTCATTCTTCTTTATGGCTGAATAATACTCCATTGTATAAATGTACCTCAGTGTCTTAAACCAGTCATCTACCAATGGGCATTTCAGTTGTTTCCATATCTTGGCTATTGTGAATAGTGCTGCAATAAACATAGGGGTGCATATATTTTTTTGAATTAGTGTTTTGGGTTTCTTTGAATAGATACCCAGGAGTGGAATTGCTGGGTCATTAGGTAGTTCCATTTTCAATTTTTTGAGGAACCTCCATACTGATCTCCATAGTGGCTGCACCAATCTGCAATCTCACCAACAATGCACGAAAGTTCCCTTTTCTCCACATCCTTGCCAGCACTTGTTTTGATTTATTGATGATAGCCATTCTGACTGGGGTGAGGTGGTATCTTATTGTGGTTTTTATTTGCATTTCTGTAATGATTAGTGACATTGAGCAATTTGTTCATATGTCTGTTGGCCATCTGTATGTCCTCTTTAGAGAAATGTCTCTTCATGTCCTCTGCCCACTTTTTAATTGGGTTGTTTGTTTCTTTGGTGTTGAGTTGTATGAGTTTTTAAAATAAATTTTGGATATTAACCCCTTATCAGATGAATCATTGTCAAATATCTTCTCCCATTCAGTAGGATGCCTTTTTGTTTTATTGATGCTTTCCTTTGCTGTGAAAGAAACTTTTTAGTTTGATGTAATCCCATGTGTTTATTTTTTCTTTTGCTTCCCTTGCCTGAGGGGAAATACCAGTAAAAATATTACTAAGGGTAACGTCTGTAAATTTACTTCCTATGTTTTCTTCTAGGAATTTTATGGTTTTGGGTGTTACATTTAAGTCTTTAATCCATTTTGAATTTATTCTCATATATGGCATAAGGTGGTACAGCCTCATTTTTTTTGCATGTATCTGTCCAGTTTTCCCAGCACCATTTATTAAATAGACTGTCTTTACCCCAATATAATTTTTATTTCCATTGTCATAGATTAAGTGACCATATAGTCATGGATTTATTTCTGGGCTGTCTATTCTGTTACAGTCTTTATCCCTGGTTTGTCTTGGAGTGATCTGATTGCCATAGGGGCAGATTAAAAGAGAGGCCTAGGGCCTTCCATGCTTCTGGCCCCAGCTGATATAGGACGGTTGGAAAGACGCCAACTCCAAGCAGCCCCACTGAACTCTGGGAAAGCTCAGGCTGGTACTCAGTCTTTCCTTCTCCAGGTATTTTCCCAGACCCATTAGAACAGGACTGATTTGAGACCTTGCCGGAGGTACAAACTGCGGCCATCACAACCCTGTGTATATCCTGACACCAACCCAGATTCTATTTGTAAATATGTTGGGAGTGAGCCTGTAGTTATAAAGTTAAAAATTAAAACCTAAAATGCAGTTTGGGTAACATATTGAAGTGAATGAGATACAGAGTGAAAACAAACAAAAATTCAGAATTCTGCCTTTCCCTTACAGAGGGAATGGGGCTGGGGTTGAGTGGGTTGGGAAAATAAAACTTGATCTTTTTTTTTTTTTACTCTGGTACATGCATTTGCTCTCTCATCTCCTAAACTGATCAAAGAGATTCTCTTTTAAGGCAAAGGTCATTCTTTTCAAATTTCTTAGTGAATAGGGATGGGGGTTGAGTGGGAGGGGAAGGTGGCATCTGAATTAATTTGGAGAAAGTCAAGAAACAGGAAAGACTGGAAGTCCTTTACAAATTCTATAACTTTACTGTGATCAGCCCTGGTTATCTTCAACTGAAAAATACAGCCTGTGAAAGGGAACTGTTTAATATCATGTACAGGAAAATGGAAAGTTGCTTATCCTTCACACTTGGAAATCTTTATAGCACATTCATGTCATATTAAATATTCTTAAATTTTTGCTTGGTACCTAACTCAGTGAAAGGTCTCACTAGAAGATTTATAGTTATTCTGTTTGATATATGAAATTGATGACTACACTTGAGTTGAATAAACTTTCTAATTTTGATGGCTTGTACATCAGGTGAGCCTATGTAAGTGTTCTCAGCTTTGACTGCCCATTGGGGAGCTTTTAAAAACCCACTGATGCCTGGGTCTCAACCCTAGAGATTCTAATTTAATTGGTCTGAGTCATGGGTTGAGGAGCAAAAGTTTAAAAAGTTCCTCAGGCAATGCTAATATTTAGGCAAAGTTTAGAACCACTGGTCTAGATGAAGGATTAAAATGCTTGAGCTAAGCCTATAATTTATGTAACCTGGCAAAAATCTCTGTTCCATTTAATTCCGGGAAGACTTATTGAGAAGTCCCTCTCTTCAAGGCCCTTTTAACCCTAAGTTTGCTATTTTATGAGTAAAACACTGAGGTATCACTGAAAAGAAAATAACCAGAAACAATTTTATTGTTTGAAATATGGTTATAAACAATCTAATCCACATCTGTTATTCTACAGAGAAGTACAAATTGGTGAATGAATTCGGAAATATTAGTGCAATCCCATCTTTACATTGGAGAGAGAGAGAGAGAGAGAGAGAGAGAGAGAGAGAGAGAGAGAGAGAGAGAGAGAGAGAGGAAACTGGGGCTTTCCTTAGTAGGCCTAGATAGCATTTAAAAAAAAAATTGTGGTAAAACACATAACATAAATTTACTATCAACAATTTTTGAGTGTATGTACAGTAGTGCTAATTATATGCACATTGTTGTACAATAAATCTCTAGAAATGTATCATCTCATGGCTGAAAATGTATACCCATTCAACAACTTCCCATTTGCACTTCCCCCAGGCTCTGGCAGCCACCATTCTACTTTCTGTTTCTATGAGTTTGATTATATTAGGTACCACATATAAGTGGAATCATGCAGTATTTGTATTTTTGTGTGGCTTATTTCATTTATTACAATGACCTGAAAGTCTATCCATATTGTTATATATGACAGAATTTCCTTCTTTTTAAAGGATGAATAATATCCTGTTGTATTATATACTGTATTTTCTTTGTTCAGACATCTGTCAGTGGACATTTAGGTTACTTCTACATCCTTGCTATTGTGAATAATGCTGCAATGAACACTGGTGTGTAAATAACTCTTTGAGACCAGATAGCATTTAATGCTTACCAAACAGTGAGACATTCTAAGCACATGACTAACAAATTGTCCCTAAGCAGGACTTAGAATAGCTTGAATTTGTATTAACATGCCAATGAAAATCAATGTGGTGCCATTTGTTTGTTTAAAAACCATAAGATGAGACTCAAATTTAGCTCTTCTCTCCACTTTTCTCTAACAACTATTTATGAATTTCCTTTAAAAAAATCTGTCAATTGTTCTATTTAATGTGATTCATCATTTTTTACTTTTTAAAAAACAACCTTTGGCACAAATCCACAAAATTAGAGATAAGAGGGGGAATGGCTACAGATAAAGAGGAAATTGAAATAAATTTTAAGGTCATAACTTACTTGAACCTCTTCAGATAAACTGGAAAATCTGGAAGAAATGAATAAGTTTCTGGAGAAATAAAAATTACCAATATTGTTCAGAAAGACATAGAACAATTAAATAGACAATTTATCATGGAATATACTAAGTTTCAAAAATCAACTTCCCCTAGCTCAGATGGTTTAATTTTAGCATACTCTCAAAAAATTTATAATTCAATTTTGTTTAAATTACTCTGAGTCCAGAGACAGTAGGTATGCTTCTAAATTCTTTTTCTTTATAACACTGCTACCAAAACTATACAAAGATGGCACATCAAAGGAAATTATAGTTGAGTCTTTCTTATGAATATCTTTAACAGTATATTAAGCAAAATATTAGTGTGACAGGGGACTTTTTCAAATATTTGAATTTATTTAATTAAAACATTTTTAATTTATGTTTTTTTACCTTCTCATTCCCCTCTTTTCAATAGAGCTGGTGGCCAGCTTGGTACTTCCTTGTCTCAGGGAGAGTTTGTGGCAATACGGAAAGCAGGTCTAGCTTCTGCAAGTGGGCCCTAGTGAGGAAATACGTTAGGGGTCTTGGAGGGAGAGGAGAAAAGAAGGACCTCTGAGAGGAACTCAGAGGTGGGGAGGCCTTTCCCTCAGACTACCATTATAGCAACGTTGGGGCCTAGGAAGATTCCATGAGCTGCACAGGTCCACCCTGCTCCTGGCCCTGGGGAGCACCTAGGTGGTGTCTGGTTTGCCATTGTCCTATGTGTGAAGTGTGGCAGGGAAGCAGCAGAACCACTCCCAGACCTGCAGGGAGTATGTGAGGTAGACCGTGGTGCCTTAGTGGGAACAATGAAGAGGAACAACTGACGCTTAACCAGCCTCAACTCAAAGCCTTGGTCCAAGACCTTTATACTACTTAGAGGTGGTGATGCGACTATGGGTGAGGAGTAAAAATTAAGTCAATTTAAAGAAAGTAAATAAATAATTTATTTATTACTCACCTGAGTATAACAGTATTGGGTTAGCAATTACACCCACCTTTACAATAAAATAAATTCTTCAGTGGTGTAGTTTATTTTAATAGTGGAACAATTTTTAAAAATTTACTACTGTAATTCTCTATATAAATTAAAGATGAAAAATCATTGATCATCCTCATGAATGATAAGAAGGCATATGACAAAAATCAATACCCACAACTGCTTAATAAATAGATGTCTTTTCTGTTAAAAACAATGCTGCAATGAATGATTTTGAACATATATTTTTTAAAAACTTTCTCCCTGAAGTACTAATCTTGAAAATTGGAAAAAAGAAATAAATAAACCCTTTCTACAGCAGACACTCTTTTAGGTTGTTATTTTAGGACTAGAATTTTATTTTATGAAAATAAATTTATAGGTTTAAGCAGCTGAGACTAGACACACACACACACACACACACGCACACACACACACACACACACCACTTTTTGCTCTGCTTATCAATTCTGTTGCCTCTCTTATCTCTCTAACTTGACAGGAAAACTTGTATAGTTTAGCTTTCCTATAAAAAAAAAATCTCCAAACCTTCGGGACAAAGCATGCTTTGATATTAATTCTCTTTCTATGGAACTGGAAATCTCTAAGCTTTTCTACAGGAAGCAAGGCCAACTAAGTCAACAAATATCAGCATACTTTGTTGGCAGTTAGTTTTTGCAAAGTACCAGTCTTACCAAAGGTTTTTAATGATGAACCCAGGTTCTTCTGCAAAGAATCGGTAACGTTTGTCACTGCCAATTGAAATAAGCAGCTATTGATTCTAGGATCACAATTAAGAAAAACAAATCATACCTTAAAAAATATAATATACAAAATTCTGACTTCTTAAGAGTCCCAACAGAATGAAATGTGTTTACTGATTGTCTGTTTGGGTTAACGTTAGGTGACTGAATTGCCTGTCCGTGAGTGTAGAGTTTGCCAAAAACACCATATGGATGCAACATAATTGGTTTCACCCCATGAATAGCAAATGATTTAATATTTTAGGGACTACTAGCTATTAAAAAAAAGATTTTCAAATGTGTCAAGGGATAGAAAACATTTTTAGTACAAATCATTAGAATTTCATGTTTGAGTCACATAATATAATTTTCTTAAGAGCACAGGTTACATGTAATTAATATTCTGGGAAAAAAATCTCATTAACCATTATCTAATTTTAAATTTTATAGATATGGAGGACTTTACTTTTTTGGGCAACTTAATCTTCTCTCCAGTGTTTTTTTTTTTCCTCAAAGTATTTGTTTATAATTTCTTCTTGGCTCTTGGTATTATAAAAGTTAGTAAGTTCCTCCCTGGATTATCACAAATTAGAATAGATAACATTTTAAAAACCTTTTAAATAGTAAATAGTTTGTTCTTAACCGAGGGATATATTTGCAAATAAAGGAATCAAGTATATTTCTCTATATTTGATTGCCAATATTGAATCAAATTATGGTATTTTATAGAGTTCATAGTAATTGATTCAGAGGTCTAGCATCTCTCTAAATGAAATAGACCAGATTTATATAGTACCCAAGGTTTCCATAGGAGAGTACCTTTTGCAAAATGGACATTAGTAGTCGAATAGCCAAATATGTAATTAAAACAGTGTGTGTAGTGTAATAAAAAAACAAAAGTTCTACTACTTGAAGAGTTATTTGCAATCTAGAAAGTGATGTTGAAGTAAAGATGAGCAAGTTAATAACTTTTGTGTCTTTTCAACAATAACAATTTAAAAACTCCTCACTACCTGTTTTTATATTTCTAGGTCACTCTCCCGAGACCTACCTTATAGCCAGGAGACTATTTAGCAGTCTAGCTGGTAACTAACTGCATTCCTGAAGGTTATAGAATATAATCTCTACAACTCATAATGAAAGAACAGATTTAGTAGTGGGATTTCCTCTGGATATTAATACATGTATGACACATTCTTTCCCCTAGTTTTTCTTTTATCCCCTATGCCTTTATGGTGCTATTTCCCTGGGTCCAGAATAAAATTTCTTAGATATTCAGTATTTAGTTGGTGTGTGTGTGTGTGGTATATATAAATGACTGTATAGCTAGAAATCAAGCTGAGGTTTCTTCCTCTCTGAGTAGCACTTCTTTTGAAGTACTTTTGTCTCTCAGAGGGGGTATCATTATGTTATATTTCATGTCAAACATGGCCTGTGTGGCTGCAAGTGGGACGATTGGGGATCAAGAAAATCTGGGCTGATTTTACCTTCTATGGACTTAACAACTTTCACATGAGAAGAGAACCTCCCATTAGACAAAGGATGATTAAAGGCAAAATTTGAGGAGAGTGGATTACGCTAATGCCCTCCAGAACGTGGCAGAGAGAGTCTTAGATGCTAGACGTGATGGTTGCCTTTTTTCCTTAAACTCTTTTTTGTTTAACATGTATTTTTCTTTCTTTTTAACTCTTCCAATTGCGACATACTCAGTAAATTTTGTCCAGTGGAAAAGACACTTACTTGTGTATGGCGGTGGAATGGAAAGAAACTTGAACTGGAAGCCTGGTTTCAGAATTAACCTAGAGGACTTTTCACTTTCTTTAGGCTGGGTAAGATAGTACACAGGAATAATGCGTATACAGGAGAAAATGGAAAGTTTATTAATAGTGAGCTAAGAAATACATTAAGTGAGACACAAACATGAGCTTACTCTGGTGGAAACATGGAGAACAAGATCTTAAGGGTCCTGATGGCTGGTCACATCCTGGGGGTGGTGTACACGGAGGGAGGAACATGCAGAACCACAGCATGCCTGCCACCTGAAATCTGACTTGACAGCAAGACAGGCTTCAAAGCCCTGCTGTGTCTTCCTCCTCGGCCCAGGTATGGGTAAATTCCTGAAAGGACCCATTGAATTTCACCTTCCTTCTTCTGGAGAATGTAGGTGGCTTTATCTGCTTGCTTAAAAAAAAAAAAAGAAATTCAAGACTTTTTTTTGTTTGTTTGTTTTTTTGTTTAGAATATTTGCTGTAAGGACAAACAAGGACGCAGGGTATTGTATCATCAGAATGATTTTTGTTGTACATAATAGACAACTCTACTGGATTTATAAATAACAGGATTTATTGGCTCATGCTGAGAAACTCCAAAGGTAGGACAGTGTGCAGGGGAAGTTTTGGTCTGGGCTTTTGCTGTGTTTCTCTGTGATTTACTCAGTTCAGCTTCATGCCACTCAGCCTTGTTTACATATTGGCTTTGTCCTCATCCTTTCTTTATTCATGGCCACAAAATGGCCTCAGCTTCTGGACCTCAAATCCTCACAACACATTTTTCCAGAACAGGAGAGAGCATCTGTCAGGGCCACTGTGTTGCACCATGCCAGGGGGCACAGTCCACATGACATATAATGTGGCTCTTGGCGTGGTGGCAAGTGTCACAGAATGCCTAGCAAAAATCTTGATTATCTCTGTGTTTGATGCAGTGTAGTCTCCATATCTACTCATGAGCTGACCACTATGGCAGGGGAATAGAATGCCTTGCTGGGTTTACTCTGGAGCCATGGGAGCCATGCCTGTAGACAAATAGAGAAGATTTATTGAAATCACATGGAGTTCCAAAAGAAATTGGGGGTGATTTTTAAGGGATAAGTGAAGAAAGGTAGTTGCAGAGGAAACCAACAGTATACTGCTTTAGATGGTTTGGATGAGACTTGTCCCTTTTGCCCCATGACAGCTACCTTGAGCACTCAACCTCTCTAATACTTTTCAAGGCCCCTACCTCTCCTCTTTTGTTTCACTCTTCATACTATTTCATTTGATTTCTGCCTCCACCATTCTACTGAAACAGCTCTTGCTTTGTCATATCCAATGGCATCATCTAAGTCTTGATATTATTGACCTCTGTAATATCTGATAACTTGATTATGTCTTCTTCTCCCTTAACTTTCTCTTCCCTTGACTTTCTTGATATTATTACTAGTCATCATCCACACCGATGATTCCCCGGGAGACACCCATGATTATTTAAATGCCTAAAGTGAACTCTAATGAGTTCACAGCTTTATTTTATATTATTGCCCATTCCTTTGAGTTTTTAAATGAAAAATACTTTTGCCTCCCATAAATAAAAAGCAATTGTTATAGAATAAGTTATATATTATATTATGCTTTATAATATCATTATGGATAATTTGGAAAGTTCAGAAAAGGAAAAGGAAGAAAATGTGCATCTGTAGTCCTGTAACCGAGATATACACATTATTATCATAGCAGTCTATTTGACATATGTACTTAGAAATATATGTAATTAAATAATTTTATACAAATTCTTTATGCTATTTAAATCTTTTCTGTATATACCAGGATCATTGTAGAAAAATTGAAAAATATAGAAATAAAGTTTATGTCCCAATTAGCATTTTTGCATTTCATTACTGTTACAAGATGGCATAAAGATGTGATTGGAAAGTTAACATCTGTAGCAGGAGTTCTATTAATGTTTTACATTGGAAAAAAATCCCAACAATTTTTGTCTGGCCAATATGGGTTTTAATGTTACAGAAAATCATTACTCAAGTTCCCTTGCAATGGAAATAGTCATTATGCTGCCCTATGTAGTTCTTTGAAGGAGGAGAAGTAAAAAAAATTATTCTCTAGCACAGTGTCTAATCATCTTCATTATTTGCAAGGTGGTAAGAATAGGATCAGTTATCATTTTATGAGCTATCAGTAGGTTCCATGTGAACTATGGGATAAATGGTGGCATGAGGTAAATTCCCTGATAGGAAGAAGCAGGTAGAAGCTAAAAGGAGCAGAGCTTTCTTTTCCAGGTTGCAGATTCACTTGACCACATATCATCCAACTGCATTCCTGAATTCTAAGAACACAGAAATCCTCCTCAACAGTGATCATTTCTTATTTTGATTAATTTATATTTGCTGGGACAAGTTCCTAAGTGAGGTTTTCCAAGATGATCTTTGAATAGTGTGTTTTCTAAGCTCTTGAGTCCTTGAGAATATATTTTGTTGCTTTTGCACACTGGCTGAGTATAAGAATCTTTCTCCTCATTTTTTTTTTGGAATTCAGTTCTTTATTTGATAAGTTTAATGACCACCTGAATTTCATTCTTTTGAAAAAATATCCTCCCTGTCCTTGCAGACACTTTATTTTTCTTAGCCATTCAAATACTTTGCCAAATGATTTTAGCTATATTCTTTAATTGAATTTAGCAGAATATGGTAAGGGCCTTCTTGACGGTCATTTACCTTCAAGTCAAAGTTTTTTGCAATCATGTCTTTAATTTTGTGTTGGATCCAGTTATTATAATCGCTTTGTTTAGGATGCTAAAATTCTTACTTTAAATCTTTATTTTCTTTTTGCTGGGTGCACCATTCTCTCTTTTATCATCATTTGTCTTTAAAACAAATATAATTCTGGTAGAGCATTTTGATTTTGTTCTTTATAACTGATTTGATTTTTCACAATTTCAATAATAGATTACTGCCTTCTATAAGGATATAAATTTTATTATTTAATTTTAATTTCTATTCTTTATTTCACATATATTTTACCTTATTTTGTTTGTTGTCTTTCAATCTCATTTCCTTACTTGCTTTCTCATCCTGTCTGTTAGAGACCATGTCTTCCTGTATTCTGCTAAGGATATCAAACTCTCTAAAATGTTACCATCCTCCTTCAGTATGGTTCCTCTGTGTCTTCATTAGAAAGTTTCATTTTCCATAGACTGAAGATTTTTCCCTTATAAGGCTCTATATTTTTTTCTGCTCTCTCAAAAGACAAACCTGTTCATACTTAGGGTCAAGGGCAACCCACACATCTTGTTTTGTGAAACTATTTTCTGCCCAGTAGTTCTAGAGGAATCTCCACCAATGTGCTGAAGGCAAGTTAATGCACACAGCTAGCTCATTTCCTAGGGCCTGAAAGCCTTTCGTTGACTTCAGTTGGTTATGCTGAAATAGATGCTTCACGTACTGTCTAAGCTCAGGTACTCTTAAAGTAGTAGGATAAACAGGAAACAAACCTACAATTCCATGCTTGCACTGCAACTAAGAACTTTCTTGGCTCCCAGAAGGCAATGCACCACTCACTCCACTCTCTCTGTCTAAATTATCTCTCTCTTTCTCTCTGTAGATTCTAGAAAAGTGAGTACTTGATGGAGGTGGTAAAAGGCCACTAGTTAGATTATTTTTAAAAGCAACAGCCCGAGTTGGCTTTCCAATTTTCTGATTTCTGATTTTCTATAATGGGGGAAAAGGGCAACTTTTGGGCAAGTAAGCAAAGGGAGGTCTAGCACTGTAGTCTATTTTGTGTGTTTAGCTTGGTTTTAAGTAGATATATTTCCCAGATTCTAAAATTAGGTTGATTATTTGGCCTAATTTAAGGTACTGAGAGGCTTTGTCTCTTTCTATGTCTACATGAATATTTTGGTGAGAAATTGTAAGGGGTCTCTTTCTCAGGAACAAAACTAGCTACCTACTTTGGCTTCCTGGGTAACGTAATCCATTTCCATTATTGCTACCACCAGTGCATCTTTCACTCTGTTTGAGAGTGTATCTTTAATCCTTGCTTTTATGCTCTAGCAAAGTACCCATAGGCAGTTATTTAACTGCTACTGGGTATCTGTTCCCAACTGTCTCATACATACCTCACATCCAACCATTAGTTTCACCTTCTGCCTCAGATGGCTCTTCTCCTGTATTTTTGTCTTGGTGGGTGAAAGCAACATTGAATCCATAACCTAAGCCAGAAACATGGGAGTCTACCTAGAATTTTATTTCTTCTTCTTCTTTTTTTTTTTTTTTTAAAGATTTTTTTTTTATTGGGGAATTGGGGGGATGGGAACAGTGCTGGGGAATTGGGGGAAGGGGAACAGACAAGTTGCTGTCATTTTGTTCTTCAATCTAGTTGTGGAGGATGTTGCTTCACTGGCCCAAGTTGGCACCATCATTGGGCTCTTCTCTGGCGAGGCAGATCAGTCACTGGCTTCTGGACGGCCGCTCACTGCGGCTGCTGGCCGCTCACGCTGGCTGCTGGCTACATACGGTAGCCCATGGCAACCCACTGCCACAGGGAGTGCAGCCTACGCCGTCGCCGGCGACTCATGGCAGCCCAGCTCCAGGTTGAGCTGTCATTCAGCATCTTAGCTGTGGAGGGCAGTGTCACTGGCCCTCATATGTGGGATCCGAACCGGGGCCCTCTGGCATCCCAAGCAAGTTCTTAACCATCACGCCACTCGGCCGGCCCTTTATTTCTTCTTCTTAACCCATCAGTTCTAATAGGTAATAATGTCAGCTGATAGCTAGCACTTATTGCATGCTCTTACACATATAAACATTGCTCTTAAACACTTTACATATGTTAATTTATCTAATCTCCACTATTGCATTATGAAATTGATATTCTTTATCAGGGCTGGGATTAAGGTGAGTCAAGTGAGGCACCTAAGGAGCAAACTTTATGCAAATGTACACTTCACTTGTGCTCCCTTAGTTCCAGCCCTGCTCTGTCTTATACTATTCATCTTCTAGATGAGGAAACAAAGGAACACAAAAGTGAAATAGTTTGTCCAAACTCATGCAGCTGGCATGTGACAGAGTTGGGATTTGGAATCTGTTTAGTCAGACTCGAGAGTCCACAGGCTTAACCGTTGCACCCCACTTCTCCTCATGCTCCTGCCCCTTTTCTCCTAGTTAACTCTTAAATCTGTCTTTTCCATTTGCATTGTTCAACCCCTTATTATCACTTGCCTGAACTGTTGTGATAATTGAACTGGTCTTCCTGCCTTCGGTAGAGCTTCTGTCTGACCTGTGAGCCTTAATACTATTGGAGTTATTCCTGGGTAACTTGAGTGATTGAGAGAGAGCTGATTTCAGTTCTCCCTAGCCCGCATGCTTGATTTGACCTAGGTGAGCACTCTTTACTCCAGGCATTTAAAGATGGAAAAGAGACCTATATGTTGGATTCAGAAGAGCACAGTGGGAATACATTGAATTGATATTTGTCATCATCTCCCTCTAGCCCTCCCATTCTTTCACTTGGGATTCTAGGTTAACAGTTTTTTGGGGTATATGCAGTCTTCCCTATAGAGTTGCTTACGGCAAAGATGGGCTTAAAATCTTCTTCCAGTTCATGGTTTAATTGTGCAAGTTCCCATATTGACTGGCCAGGGAAAGCAAGAGGAGAGGTTGGGATATTAAACCGTCACCCCAGCAGGTAGGCAGTATGTCCTTCACGAGACTCCTATTGTCTTACTAGGGTCCCGTTCTCATAGATGGCTCCCTAGCTTCAGCACCATCCTAGCGTTCCAAGACTAGCTTCTTACTGGATGGTCTATTCTGAAGCTCGACATTGGAAGACAATGTTTCCATTTTCATTGGATTATCTGCCACAGGACCTACACAGATGAATTAGGGGATAGTTATTATCATCTCATGATTAATTTGACTTAGGCAGATAACTTTACTGATGGATTATATAAAAACATTTCTCTGGCTGGGTCATGTTGACTGGTATAAATAATTTCTAATCCACTATATATTTTTCAACCCCAAACATATTTACTCTCTGAGTCTCAGCAGATCATTGTGACTTTGCTTTGTCATCCAGGGAAAGAAAAAATATAAAATTCCTTATAGGAAATTCTCAAACTTATTCTAACACCTGCCTCATATTTTACCTCGATTCCCCATGTTCATTACGCTTAGGACTTTAAGGAATATCCATAGAATTACATTGCTAAATTAAAAATCTGATTGCAATAGTCATAGCCAATATCTATTGAGTGATTCCTTTGGGCCAAGTACTATTCTAAGCACTTTATGTGCATCAGCTCACATAAATATTCACAACAACCCTATGAGATGGGTGCTATTGTTATCCCCACTCTACAGATGAGGAATCTGAGGCACAGAATGGGTAATGTGTTTTTCCCAAATGACCCAAATGGCAAGTGACACAGCCAGGATTTGGTCTGGGCAATCTGCCTTCAGAGGCCATGCTCTCACCGCCCTGCTAACCTGCTTACAACTCTACAGTAAGTCCTATTTGAGATAGGATAAAGACAGTGTTCCTTAGCACAGAACACCTTCCTCTCTAGCTCCTTACATGTGAGATTTATCAGTGACAAACAACTTATTTCTACCTGTACCTACCATGATAACCTATATCTATAAGTGTCTATGCGTTCCCTCTTCCAGGGTCTCCCCGTTTTTCTGTCTGTTGTCCAGCTGGTGATCTTTCCCCTTCTCTCTCCCCCTTCTGCAAATTATTTCTATTTGGGGCTAGTTCTTTTGCTTCTATGTCTTTTTCCTTCCCATCCCCTTTATCCATTCCTAATGAAAAAGAAGTATTATCTCAGGGGTATGTGGAGTTTCCTTAAAAAGTGAAGATTGTGTTCAGTATCTGATTTAAAAAAATGAGAGTAGTAATTTATAATTGTAACTCAATCCAACCCCTTGAATTATCTTTACCTGGCCTTCGCCAACTATCTTTGAATGTGCTTTTGATTTTTGGAACCCAAACCATCCTTGGAATTATCTAAGTATTATTTCAAGTATAAGGAAACGCAGTTCCAGGGAAGTGGACTTGGTCAAAGTCACACAGTTAATTAGTGACAAATTTCAGATGAAGTCCAGGTTATCTGACTCAGAAGAATAGTCTCTACTGTACCTTTCAAGCCTAAGTTCAATAAGGGAGAGAAAATGGAAAATATTTTTGCTTTACTTTTTGTTCCATGTTTTTCCTCATGCCAGCAATCTATTTTTCCCCTTTGGCTTAAGTTTGCAATATATTAAGTGTCTGCCTCTTTTTTTTGAGAGGGTGCCAGGCAGATTCCCGTAGCTCTCCTCTGTCTTTCCCCCTAATCTTCCCCTTAGGCTAACCCTTTCTCTTGACATGTCTCCAATTCATGCCTCTGATTGCTCATAAGAACACATTATGCACACTATTGTCTTTATTAATTTCTAATAATACCCTAATAATAAGAGTACAGAAATGCAGAAATCATGTGCTTGTCATATGGATGGCATGTGTCCTTTCATTTCCCGTCATTAAAAAGAAAATGTTACCTAGGCATTTATTTGTATGCATGCAGTAAAGAGAACAATTCAACCTCTTGGAGAAACTAGAAATGTAGATTCAGCTAAGAGTAGAGATTGTGGTTATGCTTCCGTTCCCATTAAGATGAAGCAGTAAAAGCATCTAACAAGGACCGTATGTATGGACCAGAACACACAGACATGTACGTGAATATGTGGCCTCAGTGAGAGGGTACCATAGGTAAAGGTCAGAGAAAAGAAAGCAGCTTCATAGACATCAAGGAAATAGCAACTATTTACCGACTGCCAGACATTTCAAATAATAGCATGGATCCCAGAACCACTTCAAAGGGAACTGGTCAGGAAATAGACAAGTCATGAATGTGAATACTTCTGAGATTCCGGAAATTCAAAAGCAGAGCCTTCAGATATTTGCATTAAGGTAGATCATGAGCAATTATTTCATGTCTGGAAATTGCTCAAAACCTTTTGTAGAAACAGAAGACTAAGACCATTTTCTGCCCTTGAAAGATGCCTGTAAACTGTTAGAAACTTGGGGCATATTTAAAGAAATGAATCCTGAAAACATGAAAAATGTATTTTGTGCATAAAAAACATAATTTTTTTTTTGAAAAGCAGCACTCATGAATTCTTTTCTCTACCAGGAAGTTGGAAATTGATCTTTGAGGTATTTCACAAACTGGTTGTACCATTTTAACTTGCAGAAGTGCATCTGATGTGTTTTAGGTTTGTCAAGCTCTACTTTAAGATGATATACAGACAGGGATCAATCACTAATTTCAGTAATGATATTGATTTTTTGATCATTGTAATTAAGTATTTAAAAAGCTAAGTTAAAAATGTTATGTCTGGTACATAGCAAATGAAGGACTTCCTTTTGTGACTTTTGATTTTTAGGGATATTGATCTTAGGATCATGTATTCTTCATAAGTAAATTAAACAATTAAGCTTTTAAGTATGATTATTCAGAGTTGTAAAAACAAAACAATTCAAATGTGGTTATTTCATTTCTTGGTTGTGTTGACATTTGCAAAAATCACTCCCAGGACTACTTATTTTTAAACAAACAAAAATGTTTCTGTTCCAAATCGTAAAAGTGGGTATCAGTCTTTCAGGAAAAAAAAAAACCCCACTGGCATGACTCCTAGCCTAGTATTTGGGAGTGGACTTCTGGTATAAATGGACATAAAATCTAGCTACAGCCACTTCACAATTGTGTAAAATTGGATCTGCTTTTCTTTAGGCGCTTCCTTCACCAGAAAACCTCCCACAGGGAGGCAGTGTGGTCTAGAGAATAAAACACCCATCTTGCCGTCCTTCCAGGTTTCACACTGGCATCTACAAGATCACCTCCAAAGTTTTCATTATTTTTTAGTCTCCTTTCACCATTCTAGTCACAAAGGCACCCTTTCCTACCATGTAAAACTCATCTATTGTGGTTAACTGTATTTGTCTTTTAATCAGAGATATGCTTGTATAAAAGATGAAGGAAAAATTCCTTATCCACCTGTGAGTGACTGGCAGAGTTTCAGATAGGAATGTGTAGGCTCAAGGCGCAGTTGACACTTTGTTCCGCACACCTTACGACCTCTTCAACAGGTTAGAGCGCCCTACATCACAGGCTTGTTCCAGGTGGGTAAAGAAACTTTGGCCACATTTACTTGTTTGTTCAAATTCTCCTGAAAGCCTGTTAGGTCCCAGGCGCGTTGCTAGATGCTGGGGACATAGAGGGGCAAGTCATAGCTTCTGATTTCAAGGAGTTCACAATCTCGAATGTCAGAAAAACAACTCTGGGGAAAAAAAACAAAGCGTGACAAGTGTTTCTGTCAAACATGTTGGCACAAGGAAAGGCCACTTGAAACGGTGAGGAGGAAGAAGAGACAGGGAGATTTATCTGGAGGCATTAAAAAGGCATGCAGCAAAGTGTTTAGGTATGAGTGTTGCATACTTGGGGAAATGTGTACAGGTTAGTATTGAGGCTGTGTAAGGGGTAAGAGGGGCCAGCGGGAAATGAGTCTGGACTTGTGGTGAGGATAATGAATAGTCATTAGAAGATTTTAAGCAAGGGAAGGACATGATTATATTTGCATTTTTGATAACTTTGCCTGTTGAAGCCAAGGTGAGAGGGAGGGCGGACAGCTGAGGTTGCTACGTAAACCCAGGTGAGAAGTGAGCAGGGCCTGAAACATGGCAGTGGACGTGAAGATCTAGAAAAAGGATCATATTCAAAAACATTTTGCAGGCAGAGTCTAAAATGTCTTCTAACTAGTTGAATGTGTGGTCAAGTGAGAGAGAGTAGTCTAGGTTGACTCTTCTTCAGTTTCTGGTTTCAGTGGTTTGTAGAAGTTGGAGCCACATGAGACATGAAGTTTATGTAAGGAGGTGATGGATGATAATGAAGTAAGTCTGAGGTGTTGGAGCTTTGTAGGTTCTCAACAGATTATTTCATTGTTTTTTCTGTTTTGTTTTTTTTCCCCATGGAATATTTGTAGATGCCTAGTAGGCATTGGACATGCAAGTCTGGGCTAGCAATAGGTCTGCAACTAATCAACATTTAGTTGGTAGTTTCAGCTATGGAAATGGATGAAATTGCCCAGAGACATGGATGTAAAGTGAAAAAAGAGGAGGCAAAGGAGTGAGCTCTGGAGCCAAATCAATATCAAAAGGACAGAGGGCTGTAGAATAATTATATGTTGTTTTCTACGTTATGTTTTTAACTACATATTTCAGGTGGATAGAAGATTGGTTGTTTAGAATTTAGCTTGAGAAACATGCCAACCATTTTGTGAAAACAGCTGGTGGAAGGTGGAGCCATGCAAGGCATGAATATTGTAAGAGGAGGTAAAATTTGAAGGTTGGTGAATGATAGCAGTTAAATATGTAGTTAACTACTTTTACTCAGTGGAGCCCATAGTAACATAATATTGAGATTTTTTTTTGTAGCAATTCAAGGTCAAGGGCAACTAAATTGCTGATTATTATTGGTTCTAAAAGTGTACCAAGTGATAACCCAAATTCTGAATTCATGCAATTTATGGAGTGTGGTTATGAACTCTATGCTAGAGAATATGAGGTCAGACTATTAAGTTCGCGAACTCATCCTAGAAAATGTGCTACGTACCTCATTGCTGAATATCGCTACGGTATTTGGGAAGTACTCCCCTTGGGAAGCTATGCTCCAATGCCAGTGCCTAGTCCACCCTTCAAAGCAATTTTGGAATTCTTTTACTGGAATGGACATCGGAACTTTCATCGTATTACCCTTGATGTCCTGAATGTCATCAAAATGTCTTCCTTTCAGTATTTCCTTTATTTTTTGTAAAGAAAGAAGTCATTGGGGGCCAGATCAGGTGCATAGTCTCCAATACAGTTATTGGTGTCCTGGCTAAAAACTCCCTCATAGACAGTGCAATATGAGCTGGTGCATTGTGATGCAAGAGCCATGAATTGTTGGCGAAAAGTTCACGTCGTCTAACTTGTTCATGCAGCATTTCCAGCACTTCCAAATCATAAACTTGGTTAACTGTTTGTCCTGTTGGTACAAATTCATAATGAATAATCCCTCTGATATAAAAAAAAAGGCTAGCAACATCGTTGGAACAATTCCCTAACTTCATTGTCAGACCGCTTATGCTTACTCGATTGATCTGAAATTCTTGGATGGATTCTCTGCCATATTAAAAAACATTAGATCCTGTTTTTGTAATTTTATTTTGTTGCTGTTTTCATTATCCTTTTTAGTTTGTTCAAGTTAGTAATCTACACAAAGAGAACTATTCTTAAGACTTTTTTTCTCCCTTGTTCTAGTTGTCTTCATTTTCAAACCACAACGGTCATCTCTAGCCAACTTTAACTCTGAGTGGCTTTCTTTTTTTTCCCCCAAATAAAAAGCTATGGAATAAATATAAGCAAATACACTCAAATACACTGGAAGGAACTACAGAGGCATGATGTTTTTTTTAAAGGTGTTATGATGGTGGGTAATAGGACTCTGTGTGTCTATGAATTAGGCAGACTGCTGGGCTCCACAGAAGAGAGGAAGGAGACACAAGAGGTCTAGAAGTGGCAGCTGGGTGGTGAGTAAGAGGTTCACTAATGTAACTTAAATTGGAAATGGAATTCACTTAGGGTATATATAGCTAAAAAATAAAAAAGATTCTCTATCAATCCTAAAAATGTAAAGAAAAGGAAAAGTTGTGTTTGAATTTTCCCCTTTTTTATTTTTATCTTGAGGTCCACTGGAGAGGTTCCATCATTTGGAGCCTGCTGTGTGCATACTTGGGTCTTCATGCTGTCTTCATACTGTCTCCGGAGCTGCTAGAATTTGACTTGGTGGGAATCCCGTGATGAGTCCTGGTCACATTCCTTTTTCCCATGGAACACAATTTTGTAGCTCATCCTCCTCACCCCCATCTCCACTTCCAAGCCATTCTGTGCCTGAGTAGGCATCCAGGTTGTTGACTCCTAACTAATCTGATAAATAAATCTATGCTAATGTGCATATGGTTAGGTAATAGAACTCCAGGGTTCTCTATGCATATCAAGACAACAAGCTACTAGAGATAGTAGCTATTGAGATACAATGAACTTTTTTTAAAAAAATTATAGTTTATTGGAGTCATAGTTGTTAGCAAAATTACATAGATTTTAGGTGTACAATTCTGTAATGCGCCATCTATATATCCCATTGTGTGCTCACCATCCAGAGTCAATTCTCCTTCCATCACCATATATTTGATTCCGTTTACCCTCATCTACCACTCCCCTCCCTCCTTACCCTCTGGTAACCACTAAACTATTGTCTGTGTCTATGAGTTTTATTTCTTTATTTGTTTTTCTTGTTCTTTTGTTGTTTTCAGTTTTACATACCACATATTAGTGAAATCATATGGTTCTCGACTTTCTGTCTGACTTATTTCACTTAGCATTATAATCTCAAGATCCATCCATGTTGTTGCAAATGGCACTATTTCATCTTTTCTTATTGCAGATAGTATTCCATTGTGTATCCCTCTCTTGGGTATCTACCCAAAAAATCTGAAAATATTTATCGTAAAGATATATGTATTCCAATGTTCATTGTAGCTTTATTTTCTGTGGCCAAGACATGGAAACAACTGATGTGTCTTTCGATAGATGATTGGATAAAGAAGTTGTGGTAGAGACACAATGAACTTTTCTGTCTGTCGTACTCAGTGGGATGGCTTTAAAGGTAGAGATGTCAGGGAAAGATTGTAAAACCATGGCAGTGGGGATTATATAGATGGATAGCTGATAAATCTGTTTGAGTAAAAACTTGGATGTTTCTCTAGTGACCCTTATATTTAGAAAATTAAATCAGAATTTTACAGACCATGCCCACTATGGGTCAAAACACAAGAAATTAAATTTAACCTAAAAATGCTGTTGAAGAACTAAAGCTTATGGAATGAAGAATGTAAGACCCACCATTATTTGCTCACTCATGTTGCTCCAGACATACTAGCTTCCTTCTCTTCCTTGTGCACAACAAACATGCTCCTTTCCTCAAAGCTTTCTATTTGCTGTTTCATTAGCCCGGAACCTACCTGGCTTACTCCCTCCTTTCCTTCACTCCTCAGATCTGGCCACACTATCTAAAATAGTATCACTTCCATCACTCTTTATCCCCAACTCTGTTTTTCTTCAGAGCACTTACATATTACTGAACAATATGTATTTATTTGTTTACTTGTTATAGTAGTTAATACATTTTGAAAGAATGAATAGTGGAGTTGAGCATAGAGCTCAGGTCTTGGAGCACCGATCCATGGAAGAGAAGTGATGGGGGGAGAGGAGGATGGAGAGAACCTGAATGACAGTATGTTGGTGTGTATATCTCAATGCAACATCGGAGGTCAAAACAGAGGGGTTCATTCCCAGGCTTTTAGGTAAACATCCCCTCAAGTCTGGAGCTGCTTCCCTATTGAGCTCTACCTAATGAAGAATGAAGATTTTTTTCATAGGTTTATAATCACTTTGGGGCATATTCCTAAGATTGTTATGGTCATTTCAGTGGTTAAGTGCAAGAGAGGATTACTAGGAGACTGCATAGAAGGGCAATAGGGAGGCAACGGTTACAAAAACTCCCAAATCCATGGCCATTTATCTGGAAAGGGCATGAGGTTTTCAGAAATGCAGGTAAATAGCTGGCTTCAAAAAAAGTGGGGCATCAGTACCTACCTCTCAGGATTGTTTTATTGTAGATCCAATGAGATTCTGCATGTAGGATGCTTAGCAAAATACCTGGAAAATAATCATCTCAATAAATAATAGTTGTTGCTATTATTATTGATACATGTGTGTATGATTAAACAGGTAATATCCATGTTTCATTCCACCTCACAGATTTCTCAAATCTGTCAAGCCTACGATGAGGAGGAATAGTTTACACAACATACGTGAAGTGTGTTGAGATTCTCAGAAGCAAGCAAGCAACTCTTATAAATTATGGTATACCCATTTTGATCACCATTGTCACTTGAATTCATTGTGCACTTCCATTTTCCTAAAGGCTTAAACTCAGTGAAGTCTAAAATACATTTGGCCAAATGCTTTTTTACTTCATTTTTGAAGCTGCGTGATTGGAAGAAAACATATTCACATGTTATTAATTATTTACACATAATTAAGTACTTTCAACCAGTTAAAAAGCCTTTCCAAGATTTATTTTCCTTTAGAAATGGAAGTTCCCTTTGGTTTCGTTTTGAACTGGAAATACTAGCTGTGTCAGCGCTTTCAGGCAAGAACAATACTTAAAAAAAAAGTATATGTATATATTTAATTTGCTTACCTGTGTATTCCCACTAATAAGCACAGGGCCTGGCAAATAATGTGTGCTCAATACTTACTGGATGAATGAACCATTAGGAGACTCAATTTTTTTGATCCTAGCAAGAATTTGCATTCAAGAGTCCTGACTTGAGTGTTTCCTTCCTAAATAAGCTCCGTGTAATTATAATGGGTTTATTAGTTTCCTAGGGCTGCTGTAAGAAATTACCACAGACTGGGAGGATTAAAACAACTTATTCTCTCACAGTCTGGTGGCCAGAAATCCAAAATCAAGGTGTTGCCAGGGCTGTGCTTCTCTTGACAGCTCCAAGAGAAAATCCTTCCTCGCCTCTTCCAGCTTTTAGTGGCCTCAGCTGTGCCTTGGCTTGTGACTGCCTAACTCCTGTCTTTGCCTCTGTCTTCACATGGCCTCTCCTCTAGGTGCCTTCTCCTCTACTATCTCTTATAAAAGACACTTGCGTTGGATTTAGGGTCCACTTGAATAATCTTGATGATTTCATCTTCACATCCTTAACTTGGTTACATCTTTTTCAAATGAAATCAAGTTCACAGATTGTGGGGATGTGGACATATCTTTTACGAGGGCCATCATTAAACCCAGTACAATGAGTTAATGGAAAGTTTCAATATTTATAGTGGGATGATCTTTCCCTGGACCAGTTTTTCTCACTATACCACTTTAGACGGATGGTTTTGAAGTTTTTATAGCTGAGAAGTTTGAGGACCTGGTTTGTGTTTTCATCTAATTTAGGTTAGATGATGGGGAAAAAACCAAAGCAACACTTTTATCTATAGATGGGAAAAATATGGTAAATGTTAAAAACCAGTGGGTGGAGAGAGGAAGTTAGGTAAGTACTCAAGAAGTAATGTTGCACCCAGCCTGATGATATCTGCATGATATGTTAGGGATGGGTATTTGAAACATGGTCATTTGAATGATGAAAATGCAAAAGGATGGTGGTTACGATGGTAGAAAGGAGGTCATTTTGTAATAATCTAAGTGTCTTACCCTTTGAGAGGGAAAGGTGCTTTGTGTAGAGAATTGATAAGCCCTAAAGACAAGGCCAGAGCTTCTTGGAATCAACAGTTTGAAATGAAAGCTCCAAAAAGAATACTGATCAGAAAAGAGACCAGGGGTAGATTGTGGCTTCTACATTGAAACCATCTGCATTTGATTTGGCAGTAGTAAAATGCAGTCTTAGAATGTATAAATATCAAAAGAAATAGTACCTCAGCAGTAAGTTATTCCAGCATTAAATAAGGAGCCTGTGAGAACACTTTCAGAATTATTGTATTTCTGGTCAGCATTTTATTGAGAGGAAATTGTGGAAATTGAAAATGTTCAACAGGTGGCGACTGTAGTAGTTCTTTTCTTTTGCCAAGTGAAGATAAAAATTTTGCTGAAAAATGAGCCAGTATTACTTAAGTGGAAGGATTCTTGGAGAAAAGGGAGAAGTCATGGAGTAAAAAATATCCTGAAAGAGAACGAACACACTGAATAGGTTAGAAATAGAACTTGGGAACCACAGGAAGACCTCGATGAGTAAAGCACTCGGTGTGCAGGGGGAAGAACCCAGTAGTAATTGGAATAGAGTTCCTTTTGTTCTAAGTCTTAATCATTGAAGTGGGATTTCAATGCATAGCCTTTTATGAAAAATGAATGAAATAACTAAAATTTATTTATAACATCCAGTGGTAGACAAGTCATACACAAATGTATCTGTAAAAATGGAAAGCACCCGCAACTTTGAAGGTTAAGAAAAACTGAATTTATATTTGGGATCTCAAGGGAAAATTGTAAATCTATCTTTTCCTGTCACTGGAAATTTCTTTTGGTGAATTCATTATCAAACTCAGGGAGTTCAAGTCAAATAGTGAGGATGCTCTTGAAGATATGGAGATTTATGCGGAAATGAAGGCATGTATTTGCCGGTAAATGTCCTTGTCTATACACAGATAAAATCAATCCCTCCCATTTAATTTAAAATCCTTTCAAAATGGCTGAGATGATGGTAATCCTAGAGCTTCAGTTTCTGCTTATGCCATTCAGATTCCCCCTTTTTTTTTTTTTTTGTTGTCTTTTATAACCATCATTTCCTCTCCCCGTTTTCTCACCTCTGGCTAGACACTGGAGTATCCAGCCTTGTTTTCATTCTGACAGCATCTACATTATCAGTCAAAGTGTCCCAATATGTATCTTTTCTAGGTTTGTTTGGGATTTAATATTAAAAAGAAATAAATTTTAACATGCATTGTATACAATTCAAGAAATCCATCTTTGATTGCAAAAAATATAACCATCCTATTAATTACATGGCTTTTTTCAGTTTTAATTAATAGTGTGAGAATGAGTTTCTCATTATGTCTCCATTGGTGAGGGGAGGCAAATCAACCTATTCCTCTTATTTTTTTTTCTCAAATATCCTGCCACTTATTCTCTGATGTGTTTTATGACCTTGAAGATTTATTTACAAATTTTCAAACTCCCAGAGCAATGGTCCACTATGAGGGTAGCACACAGCTTTAGAAGAGTGTATGATAATTAATTGAGGAATAGAAAAAAAGAAATAGAATTTATAAGTGCTATTACAAGAAAACAATCAAGAAGGAAATTAACCTTGACTAATATACTACTTAATAAATGGAATGGTAACACATGTACGTGCTTTATAAATAAACATACACATAATGTATATGCATTTTAGAAAACTCCATTGGTATTTTAAAATATGCTTCCTCTTTATATTTTTTAAGCATTCAATTTTAGACTTGAACATAACCTTTCAAAATAAGCAACATACTCAATAATAACTCAGAATTGTGAACTTTGGTTTTTCCAGCATGCATTTTTACTTCTGAAAGTTTTCCCTTTCTGACGTATATGCAGACCCACATTTTTGGGTCTCCAAAGCTCTGTGTCAGAATTTCTTGCTCCAGTACTTGGGCGGGAAACAGGAAGTCTTGTAAAGAGACCCATGCAATATTGCTGGGCACTAACAGGCTGAAACAATAACTGGTTTTCACGGCTACATCTGTTTTGAGGATTTGGTCTATTATAATCCTTTCTCCTCCTTTATGTTTTTTTTTTCTTTTTTTTTTTCTGCCTAATTACTGCATTAAAACACACAATCACTTGAAATTTCCTCTTTGAGTACTGTGGTTCCACCTAGTTCAGATCCAGTAACTTGCCAAATCTTAGTTTTAGGCAGGTGGTTCCAATCTTGTGGAGGTTTTTTTTGGGGGGGTTTCTAGTGCCAAGGTAGCAATGTATGACTAGATTAGCTTCAAGATAAGGTATGTTTTCTTTCTGGTAATCTCACTGGCATTTCCTCTGTTGTGGTTTGTCTTGCCGCAGCAGTTTGTCAGTCTCTGCTTATTACATAAATTTTAGATTTTAGCCCCCATAAAATAAAACGTTTATAAGTAATCAATGAATGTGGTGATATGGTCACAGTGTTAGAATTTTTTCTGACTGTCTTTTCTGCCCTTATTACTTTCTTAGTCTTTCTTTGTCAGAAAAAAAACACCTTCTTGAAAAACTTCATTTGTCCTTACTTCAATTAAAAATAATTATTGAACATATACTATATTCCAGGCAGTGTGCTAAGGCATGGAGCATGGAGCAGTCATGAAAACAAACCCAATCTTTGCTCCTCAAGGAGTCTATAGTCTATCGAGCATTCAGACAAAAAAGTTATAAATGAAAAACTTCAAAGTGCTATGAGAATGCCCTTTTTATTTATTTTATTGAGGTATGCTTGACATACAACATTATATTAGTTTCAATTGTACAACATAATGATTCTATAATCATATATATTGCAAAATGATCACCATAATAAGTCTAGTTAACACTGTACATAGTTATACAAGTTTTGTGTATCATTTGAACTTTAAGATTTATTCTCTTAACTTTCAAATATGCAATACGGTACTATTAACTATAGTTGCCATGCTGTATGTTACATCCCTGTGACTAATTTATTTTATAACTGAAAAATTGTACCTTTTCATTTTGACTTTCTTCACTCATTTTTCCCACCCACTGGCCATTCCCTTCTTGCCCCCAGCCTCTGGCAACATCCTATCTGTTCTCCGTATCTATGAGCTTGTTTATTTGTTTGTTTTTTAGATTACACATTTAAGTGAGATCATACAATATTTGTTTTTTTCTGTCTGACTTTTTTTTACTTAGCATAATGACCTCAAGTTACATCCATATTGTCACAAATGGCAAAAGTTCATTCTTCCTATGGCTTAATAATATTCCTCTGTGTGTGTGTGTGTGTATGTGTGTGTGTGTGTGTGTGTGTGTATGTGTGTATGTGTGTGTCTGTATGTGTGTGTGTATAAACATCTTCTTTACCTATTCATCCATTGATAGAAACTTAGGTTGTTTCCATATCTTGGCTATTGCAAATAATGCTGCAATGAACATAAGGGTATGTAGATTTTGTTGAAGTTAGTGTTTTTGTTTTCTTTGGTTAAATACCCAGAAGTGGAATTGCTGGATCATATGGTAGTTCTACTTTTAATTTTTTGAGGAACCTGCATACTGTTTTCCATAGTGGCTGTATTAATATACATATCCACCAACAGTGCACAGGGTTTTCATTTCTCTATATCCTTGCCAACACTCGTTATTGTTTTTATCTTTTTGATAATAGCCACACTAATAGGTGTAAAGTGATGTTTCATTGTGGTTTTGATTTGCATTTCTCTGATGATTAGTGATGTTGAAAACTCTTTGGAAAAATGTCTACACAGATCCTCTGCCCACTATTTAATTGATGGTTTTTATTTTTTGCTATTGAATTGTAGGAGTTTTAAAATATATTTTAGGTATTAACTCCTTATCAGATATATGATTTGCTAATATTTCCTCCCATGTAGTAGGTTGCCTTTTCATTTTGTTGATGGTTTCCTTTGTTGTGCAGGGGATTTTTAGTTTGATGTAGTCCCACTTGTTGCCTTTGCTTTTGGTATCAAATCCAAAGAATCATCACCAAGACCGATGTCAAGCAGCTCACTGCCTATGTTTTTTTCTAGGAGTTTATGGTTTCAGGTCTTATATTTGAGTCTTTAAGCCATTATGAGTCAATTTTTATGTATGGTGTACGATAGTGGTCTAGTTTCATTCTTTTGCATGTTGCTGCCTAGTTTTCACAGCATCATTCATTAAAGAAACTGCCTTTTCCCCATTATATATTTTTGGCTCCATTGTCATAGATTTTTTTAAAATTGTGAAATGATCAGAAAACAAGTCTTATTTACATCATCTGAATTTTAAAATGTTTTTTTTGTTGTTAATTTTTCTCTTCTTTTTAAAAAATTAAAGTTGATTGGGGTGACAATTATTAGTAAGGTTACATAGGTTTTGGGTGTCCAATTCTGTAATACATCAAAGGAACAAGACAAACAAATGAAGAAACAAAAACCTATAGACACAGACAATAGTTTAGTGGTTACCAGAGGGTAAGGGGAAGGATAGTGGCAAAAGAGGGTAAAAGGGATCAAATATATAGTGATGGAATGAGAACTGACTCTGGGTGGTGAACACACAGTTATATATAGATGATGTATTACAGAATTGTACATCCTTTGTCATAGATTAATTGACCATATAGGCATGGGTTTATTTTGGGGCTCTCTATTCTGTTCTATTTATCTATCTGTCTGTTTTTCTGCCAGTACCATACTGGTTTGGTTACTATAGCTTTGTAATATCATTTGAAATCAGGGAGCATGATGCCTCTGTCTGTGTTGTTCTTTCTTGAGATTTCTTTGGCTATTTAGGGTCTTTTGTGGTTTCATCTGAATTTTAGAATTGTCTGTGAAAAATGCCATTGGAAATTTGATAGGGATTGCATTAAAAGTATAGGTTGGTTTAGGTAGCATGGACATTTCAACTATATTAATTCTTCCTAACCATAAGCATGGAATGTCTTTTCATTTATTTGTGTCTTCTTCAATTTTTTTTCACCAATATCTGATAGTTTTCTGTATGTCGGTCTTTCACCTCCTTGTGTCAATTTATTCCCAGGTATTTTATTCTTTTTTATACAATTATAAATGGGATTGGCTTATGTATATTGATGAGAATGCCCTTTTTAAAACAGCATTCTGTAGTCATATTTCCAGTGGAATGAAGCCAAGAAGGTTTCTGGACCTTGTGTCTCCTATCAGCAGCCCACATGTTCCTGCTTCCCAAACTCGTATAAGCAAGACCATGATAAAGAGGCTATGAAAGCACTGCTTACTTTCTTGTGTTTATTTTAATGTGATTTGTATCCACATCGAAAAGTGTGGGTGTAGTTAATTGTTTCACTGGGAATACGGGTAGTTTGGGCTACTTTTCTTCACAGTTGAGAATCAAAGGTTTTCTTGACCCAGTCTCTTTTTATCCACTGTCTCAGGCCAAGTACAGCAATGATTGGAAGGTGATTTTGATGTGAAAGTCCTAGACACGACCTTGGTTTTTGGCAAACCAACAGAAGTTAATATTTCATTGTTTCTGGAAGTACATAGAGTTTGCAGTTGTACCTAATGTGGAACAAATATTTTGCAGGTATAATTAAGATATTTAATGATTTTCCTGTAATTTTCCTGTATGCACAGATCAGTTGATTATGTAATCAATTTGGATGATTTGACAGCTCTCAAAACAGAATTTCTTCATTTTAACTCTATTTTATATACACACTTACACACACACATATGGGAGTGTGCACACATGTATGTCTGTATATGACTAAATGTATCCTGGCAGGATCTTAAAACTATATTATTGGGTTGTTGGAAAAGTCATGATGCATTTTTGCAATGAAAAACACAGGAAAAATACGTAATGACTTTTCTGACAACCCAATATATTTGAGAGACAGGAAAAACATCAGAAATGCTTGTTTTCTGAATACATAGATTATCTTACTAAGAATACTTCTTTTTCTTTTATGTTCTTGCAAAAGAAAAAGGATCAGTTCAGGAACCCTAATCATGAACTTGTCTATTGTACTTTATTTTTCATATAGGGCATTCATAACTTCAATATGGTTAACAACTGTAGTACAAAATAATTCTACTTGTTATAGATAACTGCAAAGAAAGATGAAAAAGTGAACAAATAGGCAGGCAGCAGAACCAGGAATAGAATTCAGAGCTTCCTATTCTTTAGTTTGTGCTTAATTTCTAGGTCCATGTTGCTTTTCTTAACCACAGAAGAGCTTGTACAATGCTATAGAAATTTGGTTACAAAATTTGAGGGAAATCATCCTTTAAGAAATTTCTAGTGAGGAAACTTTACAAAAACTCAATTAAATTGATTAAGGATATCATTTTCCTAACTATGTACTGTGGTTTCTTTGTTCAAAAAAATTGGGAAATGTATTACATGAAATGAAGTAGGTTTCTTTACTGTAAGACTTCTCAGAATCTTTCAAGTTTTAATGTGCCCCGTGACTAATTAAAGAAGAAAAATAGCCTGTTGTATTTTTTAAATTTATTTGATCCAAGAACCATTCTTTTGAGGAACGCTTATTCACATTTCATGGATTACAGTTTAGAAAATATTTATCTAGGATGGTGGTCTAATGTGTCTTTCCATTTAATATAATAATTTGTACACATCAGAACTGATTCAGAAAATAAGGGTAGGAAGGTGTCATACCTATGAGTAAAGATTCTAGTTAGCCTCTCAAGAAAAGAGATTTCTTTGAGTGCTTTTTATGAATCCATAGCATGTATATGTCACCTTCAAATTCATATGGTGAAGCCCTAAACCCATGTGTGACTGTACTTGGAGTAAGGAAGTAATTAAGTTTAAATGAAGTCATAATGGTGGGGCCCTTATCCTATAGAATTAGTGTCCTTATAAGAAGAGACACGAGAGAACTCGTCCTCCCCACCCCCACACCCGTCAGTGCTCAGATAAAAGGCCATTTGAGGAATGCAGCACAAAGGCAACCATCTATTTTGGAAGAGGAAGAGAGCTCTGCTGAGAAGCTAAACCTTGCCAGTGTTTGATCTTGCACTTCTCGCCTCCACAACTGAAAGAAAATAAATTTCTGTTGTTTAAGCCACCCAGTTTATGGTATTTTGTTATGGCAATCTGAGAAGACTGAGACAGCCTTTAAGGCTGAAAAATCACCAGATTTTGTTTGAAGAAAATGGGAAAAGTTACTCTTTTGCTGCAATTACTAAGAAATTAGGTATTTTGTAAGGTAAGCCCAGATAAGGCAAGCTGAATGGAGACAAATGATGTCGCCCTTAACTATGGAAGAAATAGAAGAAGTGAGCGGAAGTATGGAAAAACCTCATAAAAAAGGCTTCATATCATGGCCTTGAAATATATTCTACTGACCGTTCTAATTGAGTCATTAAGTATCAAGGATTAAGTGGCACTGTGGTGGTAGGGGAGCAGTGATGATGAAGTGACAATGAGGCAGGAGCATGATGGCAGCATGTACTGGACATAAAGCTGTCCCCTCACATCAAAGTAGCCTTTGGTAAGCTTGGTTCCCTGGCCATTGAAAATTAGAATCCTAGACCTCAGACTCAACCTCATTAATTCCTGCTTCTTGAACGGTCCTGCCAATGATTGAACTCCCTGTATTTCGCAATGATTGAGGCCCAGCCTGGCACCAGCTTACATCTGCTTCTCCTTTCTAAAGTGGTCGAACTACAAAATCAAACATAAGAAAATAGTTCTGAATCTCATTTCTTTGCTTTCTTTGGGAAGTTAACAACATATGTGGTAGAGATCTCACAACCACCCACCTTGCGGAAGACCTATTTAGAAAACTTATGCAGAAAAGAACCACAGTCATTATATTATTCTCCAAAGGCAAATGGGTGTGTGTGTGTGTGTGTGTGTGTGTGTGTGTGTTTGTGTATGTGTGTGTGTGTGTGTGACCCACAGATACTGATCTCAAATATGTGATTCAATTGTAGAGATTTAAAATTTTATGCTTTTAGGTTATGTTTTATTTATGAATCACATCAAAGTATTTAACAGGAACTTGTTTAAAATATATTCATCATCAACGCAAACATGCAAGCATAAAAAAACAAGTCATTTGGATTCCAATTGGATATAGCATGTGATGTCTCCAGGTGAACAAGAATGGACATTTAAGTGAGGTTCAGAAAAGGCCACAGTCCATGGAAGGATCACTTTGACTATCTCAAACATTGCACAGACCTGTCTTCACATGGGAGATCTAAAACAGTGCATGAAAGCAGACACACAGGTGTTGACCAGGCCTGTGAACCAAGCCCATTTTTGTTTGTGTTACACACAGTGACCTCCTTTTCTGGGAGGTCAGGTTGCAAATGGAAATTGAAAGCGGCACTTTGGAAACTAACAACTGCTGACCTGGAGGTGAGGCCATGTTCCATTTAGACACGAACTTGCTGCATTTCATGAGGACAGTTCAGTAGTGCATTAAAAACATTTGAAGTCTCCTTTTTTCTGTTGGTGTCTTTTCAGTTTTGTGTACTTAAATACAAAACAGCAAACAAAAGCAACCTAAGTAAAGCAATTAAACATACACCTCATTTTAGGAAGTTCTTGTAACAGCCATATTTTCATGATTCCACCTGATGTTACTTCTGTCTTACAAGTCACCACTTTATTCATCTTGGGGAAACAATACTATAATCTGGACACTTCTTCAGGACTGCCTGAAACCCAAAGCATCCATATAAAATGAACATGAACAAGGGTACCTACCCCATTTGGAACTGATAGCTTCACTTCCTTTTGCATCACTCTGACTTGTATGTCACAAAAGTAGAAAGTAGTTCCTTGACATAAGTGTATTCAAATAACTACACTAAATTACTGTCCCTGGAAGAATTACCCTAAGAAAGAGAACCTTTTGGTGTAGATCAAGCTGCTGCCCTGAAGGAACAAAACTGAAGACCAGTGAAAAGATTCTCACCATCTGTTAAATAATGCTGTTCCTTCAATGGTGATTTAAGAAACCAAGAATGTCCTTAAAATCTGCTTTGGAGATCTTTTCCTTTCAAATCCTCTTAGCAACCAACATTTATTACTGTCTTACAGTGCAGTGTGACTACAACAAAAACATATATCCAGGTGATAGACTGTAAAAGCAGTTCAGTCCTGGAGACTGATATAGGAGTCTCAGGAAAGCTAGAGGTTGTGGGGAGGGTGAGAACCTCCCCCAGGATTTCTGTGGAAGGTGAACGGTGCCCTTAGCCTGCCTCTCTTTATTCTAGTCACTGAAAGTTGTTTAGTGGGAATACTGGTGACAGGACTTAATGTTGGTGGAAGCTTGATGTATGGAAAACTGTCTTTGGCAGGAGAAAGCCCACTGCAGTTGGCTTCAATTCTTGCTATAAAATGTAGCAACACAATGCATACATGGTTTAGTAAACTGAAGAGGCTGTGATATTAATATCCTTGAATACTTTTCCAAACATCCCAAGCTCCTTCAGGTAAATTCCACCCCCTTCTTTTGTTTTTGTAATCTCACAGGAAACCAGTCTTGGGGGATTTTTTTAGAGGCTAAACTGGGATTTCAACAGAGTTGAGATGGAATCTCACCTATCAGGATTAAAATGTTTTCCTTATATGTTCAGATCCCTTCAGTAGAGATCTGAGCCCTGGGGAGAATGGCCCAGCGGACCCATCTAGCCAGGATTTGCCTACTTGTGGAAGCTGCTAAAGCAATACCATCTTTAATTCGGAGATTCCAATGTACACTAAAAATGCTAACACATTTACCTTTACACCACCCTTAAACAGATAAACTGAATCACCATTTTCCATACATGAACAGAGTAGTTGCCAAAATATAGACCTTACGAGTTTGCATAGTACTTAAAAAAATGTTTAAGCTTGAAATTTGGGTCCCAAGCAAAATTTTAAAAGTAAGCATTCTTTCAAATCTCCAACATCATCACCTCATTCTATTTCACCCCACGTACCCCCCAAAGTCTACTGACCAATCTCTTTACAACTATAACTTCAGATATTGTTTGGGTAATTGTCAGATCTCTGAATACAGATGTCTCTTATCAGAGTTGGAATACAGGATCAAGACAAGAGCTCTGGCTATCTCAGTCTTTGAGAAGGATGAAGATGCTGCAGAGAATACAACCGTCACCTGGGTTAGGTAGCAGTGATCTGAACTATGGTGGCTGGGAACAAAGAAAGTCTGAAAAGGGAGGAGCGGTTGATAGTGTGCTCTTTAGGATACTTCTATACAAGAGGAGATAGAAGGCAGACCGCAGGGAAGGGCTCTTGCAGGAAGGTTGAGTGGTGCAGATGTTAGGATGAGGAAGTGGTGTTGACTGGTGGCGGCAGTGGCTGGTGGTGGCAGTGGCTGGTGGTGGCAGTGATGGCTGCAATGAAGGAGGAGGAGGAGAAGGAAGAGCAAGACCATGAGGTGAGGCTGTGCCTGTTCACTGCTTTCATAGTGCTGAACACATAACCTGCCGGATTATGCCCCGAGGGCGAGCAAAAGTAAACCTGAGGCTTATGTTGTAGAAACAAGTTAAGGGTCAAAGTTGTCTACTTTCATGCTTGTGTAAATGGAATAAAATATATCTCTAACTTTTGAGAAAATGTCAAAATCTCGAAAATCTCTTGGTAGAGCCAAGGGGAGTAACTGATGAAGTATTCCAAATCAAGTAAGGAATAAGAAGTTTCACCCCCTTCCTCTTGTTTTTGTTTTTTTTCTATTAGAGTCAATGTGTTATTTGAATTTTATTGCATAATGAACTATGCATTTGCACATATTCTTATTTAATTCTCATAAAAATCCTGTGACATAGGTTTACCACCATTTCTATTTTACAGATAAAGAAATGAGGTTCAGAGAAGTGGAAGTGAATTACCCAAGGTTAGCAAAAAGCAGAATCAGACTCAGATTCAGTTCCTCTGGCCACCCTGCTATATGTCAGGGTTCCGGTGACTGTCCTATCACCTTTCATCAACTATCACATTTCCTCTAACGTTGTCCAAAGGTTAGGACTATTTCCAGAGCTGCTTTGGACATTGGTACCATGAGCATTATTCTAAGCTTAGATGATAAAATGATTGAGATTTGTTAAATTACTACCGCAAAGTTTTAAATAAAGTCATGTTGAAAACACAACAAATAATATTCTTGCTTAACAGAAGTGCTTGATGCATTTTTTTTTTCAGATGTACATATTACGTCTTTAAGTGTAATTAAGAGAAACCGGGCTTGTTGAAATGTAAGGGTGGGGGTGTGTGTAGACTTCATTTGTTATGGAATAAAATATCACATGGATATTGTTTCAGAAAAAGCAAGAGGCAAGTAAAATGGAAAAAAAGAAACAAGAACAGTTTCAATTAAACATTTTACTTGTGAAATAGACTCCCTTAAGTCAATACAGCTTTTAAATTCTACTGTACTTGGCAACACTTAGAACTTCCAAGTCTCTTATAGGAAGTGACTCTAACTAAAGGGCCCTTTAAGTTTAGAGAGGCAGCAGTCCTATGTTCACAGACACTCAGGAAAGCACATTCTTTCCTGCTGATGGGGGTGTTTAATATGCATTGTCTTTGCTCTGCATCGCACTCACTTTTTCCCAGAGCAAAGCAGTTTATCACATGGGCCTGACGACTAGAATTTCAGCCTGCCAGTCTGGGCACTGGCAAGATCCTGACCATATGTTCAAAAATAAAAAAGATCAAAGAGCTAATAAGCAGTGGTCAACATGCCTGTAGTCAGTACAAAAGAAGTAACAAAACAGGGCAGCAGCCTTCATTGCAGCCACTGTGCTAGGAAACCCCCAAATTATTACCACACCAGGATCTGCAAGTAATGCTGGGAACTGAGTCTATAAAACATGCAATAGGTCTGTTTCAAAACACAAAAAAGCCAAAAACAAACAAAAAAAATCCACCCTAATTAAAATCAATGCACTTAGGCACACCAGATAGCAACATCTTATTTCTTTTGCAGTTTTTTACTGAGCTTAAAGAGCTGTCACAGATTGTTTATTTTTGAACTCATGCAAATGGGGCAAATCATTGAAGCTTTGAGAGTCACAGGACTTTGGCCCAACTTGTTTTATAGGAACAGAAACAACGTTGACAATAAAACACAATAGTTTCCATAGTTTCTTTTCTGGGTCCCATTCTTTCAACATCTGCCTGAAGTTGACCATCTATAAAGCCGTGTATAGCTTCTCTGGGCTGCTCCATCATTCTCTCAGAAGCAGGCTTCTAGGGAGCGATGACTGATGCCAAAGAGGAAACCCTCTGAATCCACAGTTTTCTTGGTCTCTCTTGTTGCCTGTTTTGAGAGTAGAACTGGGGGTTGACTATCTCAAACATTGCACAGACCTGTCTTTACATGGGAGATCTAAAACAGTGCATGAAAGCAGA
>NW_017731376.1:988639-1003205 GCF_001890085.2 Hipposideros armiger | reverse complement strand
AAAAAAAACAACAAAAAAAACAGAGTATGATTTGGACAGAATGCAAAGTTGCATTAAATTATGCTGATTCAAAGATTCCTCAGGTGCCTGATCTTGGAAGACCAATGTCAAAAACAAACAACCAAAAGTGTGATTTGGGAGTTACTGGAGAAAAGGAGAGAAGGCAAGAGTGTGCCCCGATTTTAGGACATGGGTGGGTGCTGGAATCAATTCAGCAGGCGGAAGAGGAAGAGGTGGTGAATGCCAGAGTTCTCTGTCCACCCAGCTTGATCTGGGAAGGAAGTCAGGGACCTCTATGGCTTTTTGGAATTTCTCAAGTGCCCTTGCAGATAATAGGTCTGCTATCGCACAACTGTCCACAAGAACTTAGCATGATAGAGGAAAAGACCATAACATACTCATGCCAACTTGCTTTTTTCTAGGGGCAGAGCTGCATCCATTCATTCATGTATTAATTCCTTCCACTTTTATTGATCTTTTAATAAGTGAAGACACTTGAGTCTGGTGTTGGGAGGATAAAAGATGGCTGAGGCATGTTCCTGAGTCCCTGCCTCCTGGACAATGTCTGCTCCACCAGGCAGTGTTGGCCTGAGGCCACCTGGTCACTGGAATGTTGAGACACACTCAGTTCTTTCCACTCGGTTTCAGCAGATACTCCAGTTTTTCTATGTACCTCCACTCCATCAGGTACACTCTTAACTTCCTGAAAAATGAGAAATCAAGGCCTCATAAGGTTTGAGTTCTGTAAAATCACCAGTTTCCAAAAAATGAATCCAGATTCCCCAAAAACTTTCTGAGGGTTCACATGAAGCAGTCATGAGGGGGAGCGAGTGCATTAATCAGATAGACCTCTGAACTTGAGGCCTCGAAGCAGCTACTTTGTTCCCAGAAAGATGGTGACTTTGGGAACAACTCTATTCCTTTTTCCTGGGGATTCTTAAGTCCATGAAAGAGCTATCACTGGCCACTGAATTAGAAAGGTCATAAAAGTCCTCCCAAATAGCAAAATGACAGATTTTGAGATGCTCCAAGTTCACTGAAGGTGATAAATGGAATGTTCTTTCCACTTTTCCAATTGAAATCTGTTTTAGGAGAACATGCAAATCTACACTCAAGGTTATCTAGCAATGTTTTCTGGGATAATAGCTAAAGGCTTGCACAATGTTGGTGCAATGCCTCACTATTCTCATTAGTTTATCCTAATTCTAGTTTCCATCTCTTCACTTTCCTGGCCCCTCTCAGCTAGGTGCCCTAACATGTTCTCTCTGCATCTCCCACACTGCTACCGTAGGACAGCTCTCAAAAGCCATTGAATGTATGCACATTGGTCCTTCCCTTCCCTGAGCCTCTGGAGCTGTGGCAGCCACTGGCCACATGAGGTTATTGAGTATTTAAAATATGGCATGTCCACATTGAGATGTGCTGTAAGTATAAATTCACACTGGATTTTGAAGCTTTAATACAAAAAATTGTAAAATGTATAATTCTTGAAAATTGATTTTATGTTGAAATGCTGTTTTGAATCTATTGGCTTAAATTATGTTCTTAAAATAATTTTACATGTTTCTTCTTTTCAAAATATTGCTACTAAAAATTTAAAATTAGATATGTGTCTTACATTATAGTTCTATTGGGAGGCATTGTCCTAGAGCACTCAGAGTCTGAAATAATTTTCTATTGCATTACTTATTGGTCAGGAGTCAGGATTCTTGGGTTGTAAGGAATAGAAACCACTCACATTTTGTCATGCACAAATAAGGGATTGTTGTGAAAAATGGAGACATGGGAATGAATCACAGTCAGGCCTTATGAGAACAGATGCAAAATGGGAAAATGTCAGGGCTGCTTTATCTCTCCTCTCCTCCCCTCCCCTCTCCTCTTCCCTCTCCTCCCCTCCCTCCCTCTGTTTTTTCATCTCTGCTTTGCTCTTCAAAGCTGCTCTATCCTCTGCTGTATGAACAAGCTTGTTCATTGATTCTGTTTCTCAATTATTCCAATTTGCATGGGGCTTTTGCCAGTGATGGTGCAAACTTTGGCTCTGACTCTGTGTCACCTTTTAACTCAGCTTCCCACAACTATCCCATCGACATCTCAATTCAAAAATTGCAGAGGAATTGGACTGACTCAGTTTTGTTTAGATTCCTCTGTCACCCTTGGAAGACATGGTCACTTGGATAGGGATGTTGCATACTGGGACCATAGATAAGGTTAAACTAGAAGTATTTGGGTGAGGCTGGTAAATTGAAATGCTGGACAATATTTCCTGGCATTGTTTGTCTATTCCTTTGGTTATCTTCCAATTCTCTCATGTTGTCAGCCATTCTCTCTGTCTACTGGATCGTTTCCATCAACAAGGCAGGCTGCTGTAACCTCTTCTATCATCTTCAACCAACTAGTCTTGGTGTTGCCCTTTTCACTCCAGGGCAACTAACTCAGACTTGGACCTTGTCTTTAAGTAATTGTTGTTTGATTTAATTCAACAAATATTTATCACATATCTACTGGTTGTCTGGCATTGTGTGGAGGTTGCTGGGGGTGTCTGAGGAAACTATTATAGAACCAAGCAGAAGAGAACCCTCAAGGACCCATTCAGGGTAGCTCTGACCGCAAGTACAAATGCACGCTATGATATCTTCTTCACTTGCTGCAGGAAGTTCTGCAGACTGTCAGATGATCCCATTTCATTTTAATATATCTCAGAGGGTTTGTATACAACATCAAATTCAGAAGAAAAAAAAAACCTAATGTTTTTCTAGTTTTTATTATATTCTAGGATCTGCACTAGAATTTTTACATAGATTATTCATTGAAACACTGAAGTATATGTTCTTGCTTTTATCTTATCTAATTGTTTTGCATGTTTGCTGGCTCCCTTAGAAAATTTAAGTTTCATATTAACAGGGACTTTGTAATCTTATTGCCATTGTATCACCTAAAACTAGCAATAATGTCAGAGGTATAGTAAGCCTTTAGTAATAATTTAATGAAGATGGTGTGATTACTTCATCACTGAGATTGCCAGGTTTGTGGAAAAAATAAAAAAAGATAACAGAAAGGCTGACCTTCACATAGTTTATGTCTCACACAGTTCTGGGCATAGGGACCACACTCAATAAATACTGGTTAAAGGAAGAGTAATTTTTTTTTTCCGCTCCAACTTCTCAATTACTTCTTTTCTAGACCTCCACTTATATACTTCCTTTGTTAAACTTAAGTCTTAGAAATAACCAGCACAAACCTATTAAGACTATTTACAAGGTTGCCTAAAAACATTTTCCTTTGGGAAAAAGCATAATTGTGTTTAAAAGTTTTAGGGTAAAAAGGCAAGACCAACCTGGCTGAAAACTACAGTAGCCCAAAGCACACAGACATTTCATACTTGGTCTTTTCAATAGATATTCTTTGAAAAAATTATAGTACTTTAGTGACCAAAATTACAATTCCCAAGAAGCTAGATATGTGAAAATGCTTGGATTTTTTCCCCCGCTAATGATTTAAATGCTTTCATGAGTGTTTGGGATTATAAAATAACATTGAGTTTTGCTTATACTCTAGAAGCTTTTAAGTCTTTTGATCAGAATTTTTCTAAAACTCAAATATCTTTATATTATGAAAACAAATTTTATTTGGAAATCAGATAATGAACAACCTAAAAATGTGTTATTTTCCGGAAACATATTGTATGAGAAGTAGTAAAGTCTGTGTTATTTTAAATCATCACAGTGGCTCCCTGGAAGACCCCAAGTTCTAAAGAATGATTTTAGTGAGAGTCTGCCTGTTACTGTGCCTGGCCTTTTGCTTAAAAAAGTTTAACCTATTGATGTGCAAATAATCTTCTCTCAGCTTTGAGCATGTTTCCTTAAACTTTGGTTACTGTATTTGTTAGTTTATTAATCATAAAACATTTTCATTTAAAATGAAATCAGACTTTTTTGTTTTGTGTTTACTTAAAGGATTGTGGATCTTGACAAATATTAATTCTTCTCACTTTCACTAGATAAGCAACTATACCTACAGAATTAGTACAGATACTGATGGTTCATTTGTAATTTTAACATTTATAATTTTTATGTTTAAAATTTAAATATGTACCTAACATAATAGCAAACTTTATTGTTTTTAACTTTTCCAAAGAACAGATCTCTTAAATTTTTATCTTGTTGATAATATTTAAAATTTTAGAATAATCCTATAGCTCTAACAGCTGTTGAAAGATACTTTGGTAGAATTTTTAATTGCTTTCATGATGTATCTTTCATTTTAGAAATTTTTATTGCCCGTTCCAGACATTTTCCCACTTTAAACCTGGCTGGCATTTTTATTGATTTGGGGGAGCTTTTAAGTCTTTGTATCTGTGTTGCAATTATTTTCTCTAGGTCAATTTCTTGCCATTCAATTTTGTTTATGGTGCCTTTTTCATTGGAAAATTTTAAGATAGTGAAATCTATCTTTTCCTTTATTCTGTTTGTTTTTGTTTTTAGAAAAGACTTCCCTGTTTCAAAGTACAAAAAGATAGTTTTGTTTATTTTCTTATTATTTTATATATTTTTCTTCATATTTAGCTCCTTATTTTATCTGGAGTTTATTTTATGAGCAGTGTGATATTATATTTTTCCATAAAGGTATGTAGTTGTTACAGCATAATTTTAAATGTTTTATCTTTGAATTTGAAATGTCAACTTTGTTACACATGTAATCCCTGTATACACATGGATTCTTTTTATGGTATAATTTAGTGTAACTTTACACTAAATTTTTAGTTTATTTTTGCACTGTCTTTTGGTGTATTTGACATCTAAAGCAACCTCTCATTTGCTTTTTAATTATTTTTTCTTAGTTTTCCTTGTTTTAATCCCTTTTTCACATAATTTTAGAACCAGTGTTTAAGTTTTATAATATATCTTATTACTATTTTGATTGAGATTTCTTTAATATTATTATGTTAGGGAGAATTGTCATCTTTATAATTATTGAGTTTCTCCAGGAGCATGATGTGTCAGATATTTAGCTCTTTAAAAGACTTTACAGGCTTCTGTAAAATGTTACTGGTCACCCCCTAAATATTATTCACTTTTTGTTACTTTTTCTCACATATTCTGAAGTTTGCTGTTGTACATAAACTTTTCTTCATTACATTTTACAGTTGGGTATTGCTGGTTTCTAAGAAAACAATTGACATTTGTATTTTGATCTTATACTATATCTAGCCATCTTACTAATTTGCTAGTTTTGATTTTTCAGCTGATTCTTGTCTTTGATAGGCAAATGCATTATCTATAAATAATTATATTTTGTCTTTTTATTTCAAATGTTTATAACTTTATTATTTTTTTGGTTTTATTCCATTGGTAATATAGTTGACATGGAGTTAAATGTTAGTGTATCATGAACATCCTTGTCTTTATTCTGTCTTTATTGAGATGTTTATTATAGGTTGTGCATGGATATCCTTTAAAAAGTTGAAAGTTGTTTACTTTTCTTGTAATTGTGAATTACATGCATATACTCCCAATGAATATTCCCTATTTTCTTGGATTAAAACTAACTTTTCCAGAATGTATTATTCTTTTAAATTGATGAATATATTTATTATTTTGCATCTAGGCTTGTAAGTGAAATTTGACTTAATTTTCATTTTTTGGTGCTGGTTTTGTTTTATATATAATATTACAGACAAAATAAGTGTGGACTCAGGTCTGTAGAAGGTAAGGAAAATGTGTATTGGGGGATAATTGTGTGTGTACGTGTGAGTGTGTGTGTGTGTACCTGTATCTCTCTCTCTCTCTCTCTCTCTCTCACTCTCTCTCTCTCTCTCTCTTTCTAGGGGGAGTGAATTTATGAGAGACAGTGTAGTTTTCTTGGAAAATGAGGTTGTGGAGAAAGGCCTTGTATTTGGAGAGCCTTGAAGACATTTCTAAGAAGTTTGTTCTTTGTTCTGTAGGAAGCTATGAGAGTTTAAATAAAATAGAGGCATAATTTGATTTGTGCTTTGAAAATTGGAGATGAAAAAAGTATCGCATCAAGCAGAGAGATTGAATATGAAAAATACCAAAAGAGAACAATTGGATTTAGAGTCAATTGATATGAGTTTTAAGAGCGCATTGTAAGGGTAGAGTCATGGGCATAAGAATGAATAAAACAGCTATTAGGTCATTATGGAGTTTTGAAAAGAAGATTCATAAAACATGTGTCATAGAATTGCAAAAACAATAGTCAGGCTGTTCAAGAAGTATTGCCTTCCTAGGCAGTTATTGATGCAAATTTAACAATAAGGAGGGATGAAATGTTTATTAGGTGGAGTTGTACTTAGTAATAAAGTGATGACATGCAGTGAAAAGGGGAGAAGAGTAAAAAATGTCATTTGTCTATCAAATTTTATCACACAGCAAGAAAGTAGATTATTTTCTCTATATAAATGTTTGATGTGCTTGTGGCTTATCACTAGAGAGTGAGCCAAAGAATATAACCCCCCCGGTCATTGACTAAAGAGAGGTAGTCCCTTAGTTCTCAGTGGTGGTTTGGTAGATTGTTCTGCACAGCTGCATTTCTTAGAAACTTTTTTAAAATGAAATATGTTGAAGATGTGGAAAAATATACAAAACAAATGCATAGCTAATTAATGATCACAAAGTGTAACCTGCATAACCATCATTCTAGACAAAAAATAGAACATTGTCAGCACCTCAGAAGTTCTCCCTCCATTCAATTGCTACCCTATTTCTGCTCTAAAGGGAACAGCTATCCTTATTTATGGGAATTGTCTCTAATTTTCTTTATAGAGGGTCATCCAATAATGCATCTCTGAAAAATATGTTTAGTTTTCCTTTCTTTGAACTTTATGTCAATGGAATTGTAGATTAAATACTATTTTGTATCTGTGTTCTTTCACGAAACGTATTTCTAATATTATTCCACGTTGTTAGGTATAGTTGTAGGTTGTTCTTTTCATTACCACAGTATTCCATTTATGTATATACCATAATTTTTTGTTCATTCTACAGTTGATAGATACAGTGCTACTATAATTCTTATATAGGTCCTTTGGATCCCATACATATGCATTTCTTTTGGGAAAGATTGAAATTGGTTCATGGAGAATGCATTTTCAATTGTAGTAGATGATTAATGATTTTCAAGGAGTCTAAACCATACATCCAAGAGCACCATGAAAGAGTTCCTGTTGATCTGCATGCTTGCCATAACCTGGAATTGTCAGTCATCTAAATTTTAGCCATGTGGAGATTGTGCAGTGATAGTTCGTGTCATTTTAGTTTTCATTTTCCTAATTCCAATGAAGTTGTACACCTCTTTACAGGTTTATTGATCATTTGGATATCCTATTTCCAAAAATATCTGTTTAGTTCTTTTGTCTATTTTGGTTTCTGTTGGTTTGTCTGTCTTTGTCGTCTCATTGATTTAAAAGAGTTTCTTATGTTTTCTTATGAACCCTTTGACTATGGTATATGTTAAAATTATTTTTTCTCATCCTGTGATTTACCTTTTAACTCCATAGGGTTGTATTTTAATAAACATATTTTTAATTTTAATGTTAATATGGGCTAGTTTATCATATCAATCTTTGCCTTTATCATTAGTGTTTTTTTTGTTTTTCTTTTGTATTTAATTTATTTTAAAATCTTTTTTATTTTCCCAGTTTTATGGAGATATAGTTGACATATAACGTTGTGTAAGGTAAGCTGTACAGTGTGTTGATCTGATACACTTATATATTGTAAAATGATTCCCACACTTAGCACTAGCTAACACCTCCATCCTCCTGCATAAATACCATTTTTATTTTTGTGGTGAGAACATTTAGGATCTCTCTTAGCAACTCTCAGCTATAAAATACAGCTTTATAACTGTAATCACCATGCTATACATTAAATCCCCAGAAATTGTTAAATTAATGCTTTTTACCATGATCAATCTTTCCCTTCCTTCAAATCATGAACTTATATTCCTATTTTAAGTGTTTAATATTCTACCTTCTCTGAATCACACCCCTTGTCATTCTCTCCTGCTCACTGAAACTGCGCATACGTTTTTGCCTCAGCTATGTCTACTGGGGATATCAGGCAAAGACAGTGTGTTTTGTACTGAGCATACAGATGTATTTATCTGTCTAGTCTGATTGTTTTTGTTTTTAATTGGTGCCTTATGCGTTTTACACTTAATGTAATTACTGATATATTTAGATTTTTTTTCTGTCCTATGTTCCTTTTATTTTCTTATTGCCTTTATTGGATTATATTTTGTAGCATTCTAGTTTGGAGAATATACATTCTTTTATTGAATTTTTAGTGATTCTCTTAAAAATTATAATATGCATCATTGACTTACCAAAGTCTAATCTTGGTTGCTGATTTTACCCTTTTCTTAGACAAAGTAAAAATCATAGAACATTTCATTTGTCAGTCCACTGAAGTTTATGCCATTGTTGCTATGTATTTTATTTTAAACTACAGAAGATATTATTATTATTCTTTTAAACAATCAATATGGTCTTAGCTTGTATTCTTTCAAAAGTAGACCTTAGACAAGAATTTGGGAATAGATTGTCTACAAGAGAGGTAATCCTAGGAAGAATGATAGGGAATTAGAAAAGGAAGGGAGAAAATCTAATAAAGAATACATCAGTAAGTGGGTTACTATGCTGGACAACTGGGGTTCAATATTATTCTACAAAGAAACCATGTGAAACACATCTCAGAATTATTCTATGAGCGATGAGGATCCTGGGCGATTTAGCCATCAGCAGTCATCCTTTACTAATTGAGAGTTGCTCCTAGGGTATTGATTCTCCCATAATTCCAGGTTATACCTGCTTGTAAGTGACTGCGATTACGATGTGGTAGAGAAAGGTCTTAGGAAGATAAAAAAAGAGAATCAAACTCTTGCAATGCATGCTGGAAACTCTTTTCCATTGCCTTTGCTATGAGAAAATGGATTGGAGGATCAACAGCGTCTCCTACACAGCATCCATTATGTTACCAAATACATTCATGCTCCATATGTTATATTCCACTCTGTTATTCACACTTCAGGGTGGTGGCTAGCCACAATTTCTTAAAAATAAAATAAAAGAAATAAAACCCCAAACAAAATTCTGCACCACAACCCTGAGTGGAATTGGAAGGTTGGTGGGATAAGGCACAGTCCCAGGTGTGGAGCTGGTCCCCAGGTGATGGCCCCATGTGTTGCCCCTGTCCCTGACAGCATGGCCCCTCTATTTATGGACCCATAGTGCCAACACTGGGGTGGCTAAAGACAAAAGCTGGTTTACTGCCAGACAAGTTAGCTTGTTTTCCAGGATCTTCAGTGACTCCTCTGCTACAGACACTCTCTGGTGAGCATGAATGTGAGGCAAAGACTGGCACAATTTGTCCCCACCTCTTTAGATCTGTCCACTTGCCTTTTCCTTAGACACCCTTTTCTTTTACTCTCTAAAAGTCTACAGTGATCTCTCCCTTTTTTTTTTCTTTCTCTTTTGGAATGGCTATCCTGGTTATTTGAATGAGAACATGACAGGGAGCAATATCCCTACATCTTTTGGGTCTGAGAATAACATTAATGTCTGAAATTCCAAACAGAATGTGGTATAGCTTTTGACTCACCGTATCGGTTACAGGGGCTTCACTTGAATCCTTCCACTCTGATAGCTTTTACTCCACAGGTCCGGGAAATAATGTGAGGGTTCTGATAGTTGCTAAATATACCCTTTCCGATTATGCACTCAGAGAATGTGGAAACCACCAGGAGTGGATCCATGGACACTTTGAACCAATTACACTCAGTCTAATAGAGGGGTCATTAAGGCATATGGTGTTCCCTGGAATCAGGGTCAGCTCTGATTCCATACCCAATAATTTTCAAAAGATCTGAGTATTCCCTTTTCTGCTATGTAGTTACCCTGGAAAATGGCTGTAAGTCCCTTTGGGGTATAATGCAATAGACATTATATAACCTTGTTTTGGCCCTGTGGGGTCCTTTTTCAAGAGAACCTGACCCTATTTCAGCTGACCGGCTCTGGTTCTGAGAACTGGTTTAGAACCAGAGCTGAGTAAGGAATCCTGATTTTCTAATAAGATGGTTGATACTGGGCTTTGCTCACCAGCTCTTGATCTCTTATGTTGATACAGGTTGAACAACACTCTCATTGGCTGCCCATCTGTCTTGCCTTGAGGAGCAAGATGGTCTATTAGCAGTTGCCATAGACTCCAGTGGTAAAGGGCTCTTGATTGTCAGTCTGGCCTTGCTGTCTACTAAGCGGATTTGTACATTATAAATTAATAGATTTTTGCTTCATAACTGACTACAAATGGGATGAAACTCAAACTGAAACCATTAATGACAGGAGTACTATTTTCTTGGTAGGGTAGGTCTATAACCATTACACTTTTTTTTTCTTTCTTCAAATAAGGTGATTTGTTTCACATCAGTTGCTCAGACAAATGCATCAGAACGATTCCTACAATTGATAGCTAACTCTTCAAGATTGATGCACGGAAATGTGGGTTGGTGGGGTTAAAAGACTATATAAAGGTGAAACTATACCAGGTACTTTATTTGTCATGACAAAGTACAATGTTATGCTACTAGCAAGAAATTAGTTTGAATCCTCCCAATACCAGATTAATAGGGAATTGTTTTTAATTGGAAGAAAATCCAGTGTTATAAGGAGGCAGGTGGAAACCATAAAAGCATTATTTTAGATTTTATGAACAGGAAAACCAAGGCATGTAGCACCAAAGTCATTTCTTTTCTCTTGATAAACATGTGACTAGTGGGCTAGAGACCAGGTATATGCTCCAGCACCCTGACCAATCAACTGTTCTTTGTATTATAATGCATCTATTTTGGGTCTCAGAATTACCTGAGGTAATTTAGCAAGGCCAGGTTTTAGAGAAAAGTGACAGATGTATCAAAGGGACAAAGGCTCTGGAGGAAGGTAAGAGCTAAATAAGAAAATCTAGGTATAATTCCACAGGGATATGGTTTTATTTTTAAGCTTTGTCTAAAATAAGGAAGGAATAAAAAAGCTGAAATTGGGAAAAGATAAATTCAGACTGACTGTCCAATCCAAGGCAGGGGGTTGAGGATTATTAAAGGAAATGGTGAAAGTTCATTATATGAGACAATGAAAGCCTAGACCAGCTGTGGCGTTCCATAATGCACCCAGGGTAATCCTATCTGGGCCCCAGGGAGTCGCCTGACCTGGGTAGCAATTTCCAGCTTTAGCTTAGAATCTCTATTATTGCATTAGTTTTGTGGGTTGGCTCCAGGCATAAAATAGTTTACAATGGTGACTGTCTGTTATTTCCTGTAGTTGAATCCATATTTCTGTGAGCTGCCTCATGTTCAGGGCTGCTAAAATCTCCTACCTGCTTCATGGCTCGGGGGAATCTAACAGGCATTTTTACGCTGCAGTATGGACAGCTTACACAAGAAAAAGCTTGCAGTGGGATCTGTGGTGTTCATGCCAAGGATATTCATCACTCATTGTTACCTGTGGGTTCAGACTGATGCAGGAATGTCCTTGTTCAGAACCTCTTCCATGTGACCAGGAGAAAAAAAACCACCCCAAACCCTCATATAGCACACAGCTTTTTTTATGAAGTGAAAGATTTAGTGCTAAAGTGATAGGGAAACATCTCCTGAGTGTGAGTGAAAGTTTTGGTCAGCAGTGTATAGAAATGACAGATGAGAGGTGGGATTACTTTCCTTTCATGAGGGTTTATGCAGCCAGTTTATTATTATTGTGCAACAATGTCTCTCTGTTTGCTTGGAGTTTGAACTCAAGCCTCAATTCCTTAGAGCTCTCTCTGTATTGCTCTGCTCCGTAGTAGATCAGCTGGAAAGCCTGGGTTCCAGATGTGCGAGCTACTGTTGGTCTTAGTCCTCAAGGTGGCTCAGGGCAGCTCGATCCCCTGGGATAGTCACCTTGGGCTGGGGATGACTTGCCCATTTATCAGTGTCTGCCATATAACCGTTGTCATGTAAGTGTACCGTGACACATGTGAGTTTGGGAAGTCCTGCTACTTTCTAAGTATAATCCTTCTAGATCACTTTGGTTCCCTAGAACGTACAAAGGGAGGTCAAGGGTCAGATATGTTATGTTCCCTTTGTTGACTATTTCCCACAATCTGCTTTCTTCCAACTAGAGTTCCCCTTGCATCTTCTCAGGCATAAAAATACATAGGCCCCCTTCTGAGTTTTGAACATTTCTAGTGATAATAAGTCTCCAATTTGACTTTATTTCAAAAGATCTTCTTTAGCCCAAATGACTGACGTTCCTGTTTATGATGCAGTAGGAAAATAAAATGCTAGATGGGAAATTTTGAAATCTAGCTAGACTTCTTGCTATTGGGTAAATCATCTACCCTCTCTGGGCCTCATCTGTAAAAAAACCCCAAGAAGTTGATAATCTCCAATGGCATTTCAAGCATTATGAATCTATGGAAACTCTCAATTTTGTGGTGGTTATTGCTATTACTGCAAGTGATTCATTCATGAACATATAACACATGAAAACACTGAAAATATTAAAATAAATATTTCTATTGCAGATATTGTGAGGGTTCATGTAGTCAACACTTGAGTAGATACTTCATCTTAGGCAATGTGCTTGTACTAGGGATGCAGAGGTGACTAACTCATAGCCCTTGCCCCTAAGATGTTCACATTCTAGTGGTGACAGAATAAGAAGAAAGTTGTTTCTGTATGGTGAGGTTAGTGATAGAGATGTCTGCATTCAAGCTATTTCTCCAAGGCAGGGGTGGATACAATCTCCCAGAGGTGCCCTTGGTTTGGCAAGGGGGTGAAGAGGAAGACAGAGGTCCCGGGGGCTGCTTCTCAGCTCAGCTTGTTCTGCATGCATACCCACTGCTGCCATGGCTGAAGCCCTGTTTTTACCCCAGTGATTAAGATGGACCTGATCACACAATACTTTGGTGCCATCCTTCATCATGTAGTTAGGAAAGGTCCTCTCTGGGTGTGAAAGATGGGTTAGCATTTTAATTTTTACATACTAAAGCTCACCTTGTACAAAACGCTAATGTACAAAAGTCATGAATCATGAATGGCCTGTCCTTGTCATCTGTCACTTGGCTTTCAGAATGCTGATACAGTCATAAGTAACTTTTGAATTATTTAAGGCAAGTGTAGCAATTCAGGAGAGAATGACCGCCATTAGGAATTAATGCTGTAGAAACAGGAAAACCTTAATATTTTGAAAGAAAAGTTTTTTGAGTAATTAAAAAAATGAATTGAAAATATTGTTTTAAATGCAGCTTTGTTATTTCCAAGTGATCAGAGTATCCAGTACTGCCAGGAAACAATACTAGTGGCTGTTAAGGGTCTGAGGGGGTCAACTATAATTTAGTACATATATAGGCATGGGATGTGGGGTATAGTGTGGGAATGGAGTCAATGGAATTGTAATAGATATGTATGATATCTGGGGTGGAGGGGCAGTGAGTGGGGGTAGGGAGGTTGTCACTTTGTGAGGGGTAAAAAGGATAACTATTGCATTGTTTTGTACACCTGAAACTAATAAAAAAAAAGAGTCTGAGGGGGTAGTAGAAGAGAAAAAGGGGGTCAAATAGATGGCGATGGAAGGAGAACTGACTGTGGGTGGTGAGCACACAATGCAATATGTAGATGATGTATTATGGAAATGTACACTTGAAGCCTATATAATTTTAGCAACTAATGTCACCCCAATAAATTTAATAAATTAAACAAAAAAAGAGCCTGAGCCCTTCACCAATAGCCTTCCTGGGCTGGAATCTGGGGTTTACCACTTACTATTTGAGCTGGGCCAACATTTTTTTTTAAACTTTTTAACTTCTTTCTCCCTCAGTTTTTTGTCTTTGGAAATGCAGGTTTCTAATAAAACGTATCTAAAAGAGGATTAAATGAAACATATATGTAAAGTTCTTTGACAAGTGTGGGGCTTTAGAAAATACTCGATAAACATTAGCCTTTCTATTCATTTGCCTTGGTGGAGCCCTTTCCTCGATCCATGTTCTCATCTAGCATCTCATTTGATCTAATTTCAGCACAAAATATTAGGTGGATTTTGCTAATAAAGGCCAGGAGAGGTTAAGTGGTTTGTTTAAGAAGAAGTCGCTGGTTATATATAAATTCAGTGTTCTTCCTTTATGCCCCAGAAATCTCACAATAAAAGGGGTTCAAAATTATGGCTTGCTATTTCTTTTAGGCCTGGCCAAAGCTCCACTTTTCTTGTCAAGTGTTAGTCTAACGCTAGAGCAGGGGTCGGCAAACGGCGGCTCCCGAGTCACATGCGGCTTTTTGGGTATTTACATGTGGCTCTGAAGTAAAATTGAAAATGAAAATAAAACTATCATAGTTTCATTAATAAAAATTTTAAAGGATATTATTTACATAATGGGATTTCATTTGTTTTATGGCTCTCGAATAATTTTTTTTTTTAAGATTTTTATTGGGAATTGGGGGGATGGGAACAGCGCTGGGGAATTGGGAAAGGGGAACAGACAAGTTGCTGTCGTTTTGTTCTTCAGTCTAGTTGTGGAGGACGTTG
>NW_017731376.1:980796-988459 GCF_001890085.2 Hipposideros armiger | reverse complement strand
GGCGACTCACAGCAGCCCAGCTCCAGGTTGAGCTGTTGTTCAGCATCTTAGCTGTGGAGGGCAGTGTCACTGGCCCTCATATGTGGAATCTGAACAGGGGCCCTCTGGCGTCCCAAGCCAGCTCTTAACCATTGCGCCATTCGGCCGGCCCTTGAATAATTTTTAATTTGTTGTGAGGGACAGGATTCGCTCTTCCATCTCAAAAGTTTGCTGACCCCTGGTCTAGAGTGATGTTTTCATTCGATTTACATAGCAGTCATTTACCATCAGCTCTAGTGTGGCAACCCTCGCTCTGGCTGGGTCGTGAGTTCCTTGAGGTCAGGGTGTTGGCAGGTTTATGTCTAACTCTTTTGTCTTGTACTGTGAGTGCTCAGCTAGGGTTCAGTCCCAGTCAGTTTCCCTCCTGTGCCTGTGATCTTAAAACACAGCCTTAAGTCTGTGATTGGTAACTAACAGAAGAATGTCAGATTCAAGTGAAAGCTGTGTTTCACTTTTCTTAAGCAAGAGGAGCCAGAACAATGGAGGCAGAATCATAAGTTTCAGCAAGAAAGGAAATCCCTTTTCTGTTACAGCGGACAGGAGGAGCCCTTTTGACCCCTGCAGGTTGGCTCCCTCTTCAGAGAGGAGCACCCCTAGTGCTGCAGGGTGCTGAGCTCCTGTGGTATAGCTCCCCCTGTGTCTGCACCACCACTCCATGTTCTCATGTGCTTTTAACACCCCCCTGGGGCAACCTGCAGTCCTGCTGAGATCCTATTTTTGTTTATTGTTCATTATTATTTTTGCCAGTTTCCTCATGAGGTAACAATGATTATTTTTTGTTACTCTTCTGTTCACAAAGTTGAATAGAATTTAAATGATGGGTTGCAATTCTATTTTCCCCATGAGCCTATTTTTTTGGGGGGGAGCTATTTTGCAGGATGTAAGGTTTGTCAGGAACACATACAGGTGCTACAGAAGAAAAGCCGGTAAAATCACTCTCAATTTTTAATATAATCCCATCTCCCTTATCTGAAACTAGTGGGGCAGGTATATTTTGAGACTTAAATACACATACACACACATACACATGTGCACTGGGGCTGCCAAAAGAATGTAGACAAGTGGACACTTTGGTTAACGTTGCTCAAGCAGTAGTTCTCCATAATCAGAAGTGTCCGGATGCTAATGGTAACCACTTTGAGCACCTCTTGTAATTGGAGAAGTCAAACGTGACTTGTATTCATCTTTTGTAATCATGTAATAATAAATGTTGAGTATTACAATTTTAATAATTTTTCTTTCTTAAAATGTGTATACACCCTCTGTATGTAGTGAGGGTCTGCTTCCTCATAAATGGCCATCTTCTCATTATAACCTTTTGTGGTGGAAGGGGCTAGGAGCTCTGCAAGGTCCCTTTTATAAAAGCACTAATCACCTTCCAAAGACACCTGCCCCCAAACACCACCACCCTGGGGGTTAGAGTTTCAACATGTGAATTGGGTGGGGGACACAAACATTCAACCTATAGCAACTTCTTTCTTTGAGACTGGGTTCCACTTTCTCCAAGGACTAGAGATTATCTGAAATGAAAATAATTCACTTCAATATTCAGAAATATAAAACCCATTTCAACAGCATGATAGTGTTTAAAAAGTGAATCACATGACTATATATATTTTTTACATATATACGTGTGTTTTGTGTGTATATATATACACACACATATACAAACATATTTATATATCAGCATAAAACATTTCTAGATTATAGCAAAGTTCATGTCAAAGTGGAGTCTTGTATAATCACCTTTAGCTTAAGAGCCATTTTACCTGTAACTGAAAATGTTTATGGGCATCCCAGTTTTAGGAGTACTCTAGTCACAAGAATAGTAAACTGCAAATATTTTATTTAGCAGTGAGATAGTGTTCTCCATCTCTCTACTTTGTAAGGTATCTCCTTTAATCTATTATTTAATGAATTCTAGGGATAATATATTTTTGAAGAGAGGGGTTAGCTGAGGTGTCTTGTGCTTATTCAAAAGTTAAAAAATCAGTACTAGTTCTCTTTCTTTCACTCTCTCACTCTCTTTCACACACACACACACACACACACACACACACACTCTCACACATTGGCAAACTAAAATCAGCCTCTTTTTGGGAGGGTTTCTAGTTGGGTAGTTCATCGTAGAGATGAAACATTGACCTAAGCCTTGGAGATGGGGATAGGAAGATGCTGAGGGAGCTGCTATGCTGAACTAGTCAAGTTCAGGTAACATAGAACTTTCAGGGACAAATTCCTTCAGTAACTGTGGGACTGTTTGTGTAAGGAGGAAGCAGTGTCTACTCATCATTAATATGTTCGCTTCAATACACATTATCTGTGAGTGGTAAGCTGAACTTGCTGCCAACATTTGCAAGATAAAATATGTAGCGTGACAACCACAGGGAGAAGAACTATTTCCCCAGGTTTTCTCCTTTAGACATAATAATATTACAGGGATCAGAGATTTTGAGCCTTGCTTCCTGTTAATATACAGGGAGGATATGATGAGTCCTGACAAATAAACCCACGTGTTTTAGATATAGTATGTTGGAACCTTGGAATAGGGGCATCCTAATACTGTTTCATTGCTGTAAGAATGAAAAGCAGGAACCTGAGAAAGGAGGATACTGAAATTTATTCATTTGCCACTGTACAGGTGTGGGATTTATATTCTTGTTTTAACAGATGGTGAAGACTATTAGATTCTTTGCTTCAAAGCAAACCAGAATAAAGTGGGTTCATTTTCACCATTTAAAAAAAGGATTATTTAGTGAAGCCTATTAGTATCTCATCATAAATCACGTTCAGGAGAAACTAGTACCAAAGCACGGGTGTCAGGGGTAGCATTCTATAGTATTTCTCATATTTGTTGGAAGTCGTTGCTTTCACATACATTTTAAGCATGCATTGGTACTCATTTATATATAAGCTAGTATAACTCCCCCATACTAAGTCTTTGAATCCACTCTTTCCTCTATGTCCATTATTTTTCTTCTTCTACTTTCTTTATTCTCATAGCTTCATTGACTTCAAAGTGAACACAAAAGAATATGAAAGATGAAAGGAGGAAAAAATAAAAATAGGACACACTGCATTCTGTGTACCTAAGCAGGCACCTTTTTTTTTTTTGCCTGGCATGGTGCATGCTAATTAAGACAGCAGGGCTGTGAGGGGAGAGTGCCCATGTTTAAATTCCACTGCCACTACTCAACAGCTCTGTAAACTTGAGCAAATTACTTAACCTCTCTGTGCTGCCATTTCTGTGTGTAAAGTCAGGATAATAGTGCTAACGTAGTGGTTTTTTAGGGGATGGTGTTGGTGGTGTGAGGATTAAATGAGTCAATCCATTGACAACACTGAAAACAGTGCCCGAAACAAAGCAAGCACAAAATTACCTGCCACTACTTCCTCTAAGTTTTGAATTGTCTATTTGCACCCATGTTCTTTTCATTTTTCTTGACAGGTGTAGAGAGAAGCGTGGCTAAGATTGGCGAGTCTCCTGCTCTACATTCCAAGGGGAGCATACCACGTACATGAACAAGATAAATTCAGAAAGTGCCAAGCACATAGACAGAAATAAAACAGTGATGAGATGGAGGTTCACAAGGGTGGAATCAATGCACTTACGTTAGATGAAATGGCCACAGGAGCTCTCTCTAAGGAGATGGCATTAAAATAGAGATCTAAATGTTGTTAAGGTGACAGCAATGCAAAGTTTTGGTAGAAGAATATTTCAGGAAGCATATTATTTTATTAAGAACAAATATTAGCCACAAACATAAATTAAACACTTTCACTGGACCATGCAACTCCAAACACTACCATCTCTTTCCTAGAACTAGTCTCCCTATTTCCACTTGTTACTCCCAACACTCCATTCTCTACAAATTGACCAAAATTATATTTATAAAATGTAAAGAAGACCATATTCCCTGTTGCAAATACTCTAATCAGTGGTTATCAATCATGAACAATTTTGCCCCTACAGGGACATTTGACAATGTCTTAAGATGTTTTTCATTGTCACAACTGGGGTGAGTGCTACTGGCATCCATTGGGTAGAGGCCAGGGATGCTGTTAAACATCCTACAATGAACAGGACGGTCCCCCTCAACAAAGAATTATCTGGTCCAAAAGTTAATAGTGCTGTGGTAGATAAACCCTGCTCTAAATCTAAATTCTTTATCCTCATTTGCAAACTCACATAGTCTTAAGTACAGATGGAATCATTAGCGGGAAATTGTAAAACTAGTGAAGGCTCAATTTGGTTCCTTCAACTTTAGGTAATTAGGTCTCATTTAAACTTGATTACAAAACAAAACAAAACCAAAAAACAAACAAACAAAAAAACCCCACAGCAAACATTTGTATAAGGTATTTGAACTATTGTCAGGGGAAGCTGCAATTATTTCCAGCAATGGATGAAAGCAGCTTCTTTTTTTTTGTTTTTGTATTTTGCATTCTAAAGCATGCTCTTTCTGAGCACCAAAATCTTTTAACCTACATTGATAAAATTGGCTTGGATCTGTGTTGAATTTTTTAAATCTGTTTTTTGGCTGGGATGATTCTTGAGGCTCTCTATTGTGTAATATCCACATGCCCATTAAAGAATCAAAAGTGTACAGCAGTGATAGAGGACACAATGCCACAGTGAGGGATGAAGGACAAAAGGGGTGAATGGCAAAAGGTTTGGAGCCTTCAGTTTGAATGTTTCTCTGTGTTTTTTCTGGAGCATTCAAAGCTGTGCTGGAAATCTCATAAGAATGGATTTTCTTATGATGTGTCTCTACTTTCTCCTGCCAACTGGATTGGAAATACCGCAAATAAAAGTGCTTCTTGTGATATTTTCACGTATCTTATTCTAGTTTCAGGAAAAACAATATATGTGAAATATATAACTATAAAAGACTCCATCTGAAAAATGATCAACCTTCAGGGATGTTTGATTCGTTTCAAGATTTAGGTAAAAGCCAAGGTCTTCCCATTCTTCTGTTAAATCTAAATTACACCTGGCTTCAGGTGGTTGCCACTGGTTTGCCAATAGATTACCACCCCAATGGGCTCCTCTTGGTTCATGCAATCTGGTTACTTTGGTGAAATCCAGAAATCTTGCATAAAGTGCTTTTTAGAATTTTTATTTTTTAAGAAGTTGATTCCTGTTAGGGATTCAAAGGGCGAAACACTGTGGGAAAGGAAGTAAAAACATTAAATGTGATTAAACTCCTTAAACTGAAGTTTGAAAGCTTGAATGGGATTTCCAGGAAACATTGAGAAAGGGTAGTGCTCTTTCTCAGTGATTGGAGGGCAGTCTGGAAGAAAATAACAAAAGTCTTTTTCAATTATTTGGTAATGCTCAGTGGACTGAACAGCTATTAAAATAGTGTGCCTCCTTTTTTTTTTAATCATTTAAAAATTACAGAGATAATTTCCCACATACCTACTTTATTCTAGTTCTAAGTAAGACAATATACTATCATTGACTCAATGACTATGAATCCCATAGTGCTAGAAAGAAAATAAATTTTGTTTTTAATACTCTTAGTTTGGGAAATAAGTATGCATTTAGCAATAAGTCACCTGCGTTTTCTACCTCTAACATGCTATTAAGATGAATTTGCAAATAAGTGCTGAATACGTCTGATTGAAGCAACCCCAAATAAGACATTTGAGTTCCTATTCCAACTCAAATGAGTGTTTTGCAATGTTTATAGATTTTTTTTGCAGTCATTTTAATTTCTTTTATTGACAGGAACATGTAATCCTTTGTTCATTTTGGAGACCAAGTATCATTATCAATTTTCTATTTCCAGTTTAATAAAATATGTATTTACATTGGCAAATTCCAACTGAATTAATAGCCTTGGGACATAAAATGTGATAGGTGTGACCTATGTACACAAAGACCACTTGCTCTTTCTTTGGGTTTTATGCTTTTTATTGTGGGTTGTCAGGGGAAAGTGCCCATGTGATAAACTAGTGTTTATCACTAGTGAGAAGGCTTTGCATGGGGTGGGTGGGATAGTNTGGGGTGATCTCCTTAAGAAATAGGGGCTAAATCATCTCAGGGGATCTCCAGATTCCAGGGGAGGAAGGGATGGCAAGAACAATGTAAATAAGGGCATGAGTTGTGCCCACCACTGGGAGAATAAGAAAGTCAAACAATTTAACTAAAGTCTTTCAAGATAAATTAATCACTGTGGCACCAATGATAAAGATTGAACAAATTTTATATATATATATATATTTTTTTTTAAATTTTTAAAAATATTTTTATTGGGCAATTGGGGGGATGGGAACAGCACTGGGGAATTGGGGAAGGGGAACAGACAAGTTGCTGTTGTTTTGGTCTTCAGTCTAGTTGTGGAAGACGTTGCTTCACTGGCTCAAGTTGGCACCATCATTGTGCTCTTCCCTGGCGAGGCAGATCAGTTGCTGGATTCTGGAGGGCTGCTCACTGCGGCTGCTGGCCACTCACGCTGGCTGATGGCTACACACGGTAGCCCATGGCAACCCACTGCAGCAGGGGCTGCAGCCTACGCCGTTGTGGGAGACTCACGCAGCCCAGCTCCAAGTTGAGCCGTTGTTCAGCATCTTAGCTGTGGAGGGCAGTGTATCTGGCCCTCATATGTGGGATCCAAATTGGGGCCCTCTGGCATCCCAAGCCAGTTCTTAACCATCGCGCCACTTGGCCGGCCCAGAACAAATTATATTTTTAGTTAAAATATGACATCAGTGGTAAAAATGTGTTGATGAAATTGAGGCCAGTTGGTTTTTTTTCGGTTGTTATGAGTTTTGAATACAGTCATGAGTCGCTTAATGTTGGGAATACGCTGTGAGAAATGTGTTGTTAGGTGATTTCGTCATTGTATGAACATCAGAGAGTGCACTTACACAAACCTAGATGGTATAGCCCACCATGAACCTACTAGGCTAGATAGTGTAGCCTATTGTTCCTAGGCTATGAGCCTATACAGCATGCTACTATACAGAATATTCTAAATAACTGTAACACAATGATAAGTATTTGTGTATCTAAACATAGAAAAGGTACAGTAAAAATACAGTATAAAAGATAAAGTACACGTGCATAGGGCACTTACCATGAATGCCGCTTGCAGGACTAGAAGTTGCTCTGGGTGGGTCAGTGAGTGAGTGGTGAGTGAATGTGAAGGCCTAGGACATTGCTGTATGCTATGGTGGACTTCATAAACACTGTCCCTTGAGCCCTCCCCATGCTTCCTTCTAATGGGGTCAGAAATAGAATATCAAAGCTGTCAATGCTGATCCAGGAACAGGGATGGATTGTTTGGAAATACGCAGGAGAAACTAGCTGGGTAAAGTGTAGATTACCATAATAGTGGCCGTCAGGAGGGAGTGAAAGGTGGCCTGAGCATCAGTAGAAATAAGACATCAAGATGGAAAGATAAAGGAACACAGGGATTGCCATGACAATGTGGTTTTGGCTATTGTATATTGGAGCACTGGTTAGATTAGGAATTTTGTGGTCTTTATAAAAAAAAAAAGAGGGTGTTTAACATGGGAAGGATAGAGAAGTGAAGGCTCAATATTTTGACTTTCAAAATTTGTTTTTGGTTCCATCTACCCTCTCTGGCACAAAGCACTCTCCCTCTCTCTCTCT
>NW_017731376.1:979092-980196 GCF_001890085.2 Hipposideros armiger | reverse complement strand
CCCTCTGGCATTGAATTGTTGGAAGAAATAAAATTATCTATGCTTTATATCATTACAACCTGAAAATATTTGTAAAGTACAGGGACAAGCTGGCTCCACACTACCATAGAAAATTTTTACTTAAATGTCAGTGGCACTTAATACTTGTTAAGGTAGCTCCTGTAGACCCGTGTCCTTATATGCAGGATCTTAGGTCCTCATTAAAGTATTTACAGCAATGTACTGTGAAAACTATTATGCCAGATCTGGGAGGGCTGTAGCACTCTCTGAATATGAAGTGCTGGGGGGACAGGCTCCTTTGTGCTGAAACAGGTCAGTGGCTGACGGATTGGGATGTACTCTGTGCATTCCGAACTGAGGTTCTCTGAGTGGGAAGGAATCTATTGCCAAGCCCCCCAGATATTGCTCCTGTCAGAGAAGAAAAGTCCTCCAGAACCATATGTTCTTTCATTTATTACAGGAAATTCAGCTCCATTGTAATCTTATGGGACCACCATTGCATATGCGGTCCATCGTTGACTGAGATGTCGTTATGTGGCATAGGACTGTAATTATTTTCACTACACAGCATCCAAAATAGGTACCAATTGATCTGGGGATGCCATTTAAATAAACTGATCCTTTGTCAGTGTATCACAAAGTTGTGCCCACACTGCCCACTCCCTTGTATCTGGCTAGTGACTCAATTCCCATAAGACTTCCTCAGAGAAGCCCACCCTGTGTCTCCAGGGCCCCCTCCCCAACCCAACTAGGTCAGGTTCTTCCTTTACAGGTTTGCACAGGTCTCCAAACTTGTCTTTACATTTTCTCAGTTGTATTTAAATATTTATTTTATGATTATTTATTAATGTCTGTCTTCCCTAATAGACTATATGATTTATAAGAACTAGATAGAATTTTTGTCATATTTGCCACAAATGTCCCCAATCCTTGACACATACGTCCCTTAAAGTTTTCTGTATATAAACAAATAATACAGTCCTACTCCACCACATATGAAACCATCCAAACAGGTATTTTACCAAAATTTGTGTATCCTTTATCTCTGGCTAAAGTATTTAAATTTACACACACACACACACACACACACACACACACACACAC
>NW_017731376.1:967483-978817 GCF_001890085.2 Hipposideros armiger | reverse complement strand
CTGCATTATGCTATACTTTGCTCCTCATGATTCTACTTCCCATCTTAATTAATTTTTGAATTTAAAAACCAAAGTTCTGTGATCCACAATGTAGAATTGGTTTTTAGAAATTGAGAACAGCTATCTGTTACAAAATTCAGTTAGTTCACAGTGTTGGTGAAATGTATGTAGTATAGTATTTTTCTCCTGATCTCACTGTTAGCCTCTGGAAGAGTAATGTACACCATTTGTCAGTTAAACAAAAATGATAAAAAAATCAACCCTGTATTTCACAACTAGTCATATACAGAGTTCAGGTTTAAAATTTCTCCATTTCATATAACTTTATCTAAGAGAAAGATTGACTGTGGGCCATGGATGGGATGTGATTCACATCAAGTTCCAGCAAGAAGGTAACTTGACCACTAGGCAGAGAGGCTTTGTGAAAGCCAATAAGTCTTTACAAAAAGTCAACCTGAACTTGGACCTACTATAAAATATGCAAACAGGAGAGAAAGAAAGTTCCCCATTTTGGGATTCAGGGAATGAGGAGGAGGGTGTATGCACATATTTAATGGTGTTTTATATTGATACTCTGGACTCATTTTTCCTCCTAAAATAAAACCAAAGAATTACTCTATGACCTAGGATTGACTTTCTGTAAATGTATATTTTACTGATAAGTTATAAATAGTTTATGATGATTTTAAATTAAAACCAGAAGTTAAATTTGGAACATGGGAGAGATAAATAAGTTAACTCTCAAAAATGTAATGTCTTGAACTGCCATATCATATATCAAATCAAAACCTCTCCAGGGACTCTATCTGGCTGTGATCAGAGTTATTCTTAGCAGAGCCCATGTCTGGTTTAGTAGTTGGAAATTTTGCTTTGGTAATTGTACAGCCACGGAGGCTGTTTATATTGAAATGGCCACTGCAACTCTCACATTAATAATTGTTAATGACATGATAGTTAAAAGTGGGAGCTTAAATCCCAGGGCATTTGGAGACAATATGAAAGAACCAAGCATTCCAAAGAATAAGTAATTGTATATTAGGGCTATTTGTAATGATCACAGGGGACAGATAATTATCTCCAAAGGATTGGTCGTAAGAGTAAGTGTGGGAATAACTAAGTGTGTTAATAACTTATGGATAAATAAGGCTTTGATGAGGATAGGTGTTAAAAACCAAGCTCCGTGAATATAAAATACTGGTTCCTTTGCACCATTCAGACACATGGCGACATGGAAGAAATAGCGTAACTGACCTTCCTTAATTTCAATTGCCACAGCTATAAAATAGGGTTATTAAAGTCTATTTTGTGGGGTGAGTATTAAAAGATGCGATATAGTAAGTGACTGATATTTAATAGGTGCTCAATAAATCATTTATATTATTTAAGAGGCAGTATGATAGAGTGGTTCAATGTCCTTGCTTTATTACTTGCTAGCTTTGTGATTAGATCATCAGTTTCTTGAGGTTTTTCTGTCATCTGTAAAATAGGAAAAATAACACCAAAATTGTAGACCTGTTTGAGGAATAAAATGAATGAATGTTTGTAACATTCTTAGCATATTACCTGGCATGTTGTTAGCTCTAAACAGTGGCAGCTTTAATTGTAATTGTTAACATAATTACAACAAAAATAGTAATATCACACAGTCTTGATATGCCTGTTTTTTATCTCTAAAACTAAATCTCCCTAGAGCAGAAGTGCTCTTTGGCAATACTATTAAAAAAAAACAACAAACTCTAGCCATTAGCATTTAGTAGTAAAAGAGGACGACCAAAGGCTTTGGAAACTGGAAACACTGCCCAGTGGGAATCTGGCCCTTGTGTTTAGTGGAGAGGATAGTAAAAGGGGATAAGAAACATTATTGTCTTTAAAGAAATAGTATATTGATATATTGTTGTTTTCAAAGTGTGTTGAGGCAAACAGACACATGATTGTAAGTCCTGAAGACCTAGCAATATATATATATATATATATATACTTTTAAAAGGTCTTACTATTTCAGTCATTTCTGTTTTTATGTCACATAGTCATTGTGTTCAGGAACTGGCTTTAGTCTTCATTTAATTGATATACACACTGGATTAGGTGTGTGCCATACCTGTCATGACTCCAGAAATGGGTGGTGTTAGTGAATTACCATCCCAATTTTTAGTGACCGGTATTCAAACATATAAAACAAGACCTAATAGAGAATTTAAGAAGTATTAACAAGTTAGCTAACTAGTCTCAAACGTTTCTATGCATCCATGTAAATGCTTTCAAAGTTACCTGCAGAGTTACCTGAGTCCTCAAGGTATTCATTGCATTAAGAGAAACACTCCTTTCCATTCATGTCTTTACATTTGATACTAATCTTTTTACATTTAGTAAGCTAATTCGTGCTAATATGACTATAAGGAGAGTTGCAATCTGTACATACTTTTATTTTCATTGCTCGAGCTCTCCTAATATAACCAAACAGAAAAGCAAGATAACCAATCAATAGGTAATATTATTAATTTCAGAGTTGTTACTCTGTATGGTCTAAAGTATACATTTACAACCTGCCCATACTGAACACCAAAAGGAGAAAAAAAGTGTTGGAAGTGGAGTGAGGCAAGTAGCAAAAATTACTGGAGGGAAGATTTTTACTTTTTCAGACCTTCTGTCAATTATTACGCTGAACTTTACATGGGCAAGAAAACGTAATTTTTCTTCCAGGTGGAAGAATTAGGTTTCTTTGGAAACTATGAATTCTTTCTGGGATCTAGGACACTGTTTAACACTTATATCTTTCACAGTGGGACAAGTTGATGTTTTTAAATTGAGATTATATAAAGGAGAGAGTTTCCACAGATGGTTCTGTAAATGTCAGGATGAAAGGCACGTAAATGGACCGTAAGGAGTGGCTACATTTTCATTTCCCTGTTTTAGGTTGTTATAGGTAAAAAATGTTCAGATATCAGTAACGTCATATGGTCGGTCTAATAGTTTGTGAAACAACAGTGTGTTAGATTTTGTTTTATTCCTAGGAGTCACTCTGAATAAAAATGTGATATGTTGAAAGTAGAGTCATAAAGGCCATTTTCTTAGTCAATTGACAATGTTTAATCACTATGTTTGCTGATCTAGCATTCCAACTATGAGAGTCTTGAACACAGAAGTTGGCTTGTCTTTCAGGTTTGGCTCAGTTCAAATTTAACTTCTACAGAGAAATGTTCTCAGACTCTCCACGTCCATCTATGTTTTCTCTCAAAATAATGCTAATCACAAATTGTTAATTATATGGAATAGAGTTTATTAGTGTGGTCGTATTAATGTTTATGAACTTCTTTCTTCCCGTAGACTACCAAAGAGAATCTATAATTTTATAGGCTCCTCAATCCCAGATCAGCTCTTAGATATTTGTGATGCAAAATCTGAGAAAGTAGTGAACTCTGCTAGAGGTTAAAACACTCTACACAGTAAGAAAGTGAGAAAGAGGGAAGGGAGTGGGGATAGGGTATAAGCGACAAAAGGAAAGGAGGGAACAAAGCATTTGATGTACAGTGAGTCTATCGATATTTGCCACTAGACATTATGCTTATATATTCCTGTTATTTAGTAAAGAAATGACCAACACTTTGAAAATGTTTTATTTCTAGAGGAAAAAAGTTGGTAAAATCTCAAACTTTAAAAAGTTGAATTAATATTATAGTTCAAATTTCATACCATAAAATACCCATTTAAACGAGATATCTACTAGATTGGAAAGTATTTCAAAAATGTGCAGAATTTCCTCTTTATTATAGGATGTTTTGCTTCTATGGTATGTCCGGCTGTAAGTAATAGCCTGTAAGAGAACTTTGTATCTTTGGCAAGTTTTAGGTAACACACTTCTATTCTCTTTAGGTAATAATTTGCTAGCAAATGCAACCACGTTACCTATAAATAGTATAAAAATAAAAAAATCTGCAGAAAATTACTTACATAATCCTAAATTGTTCATAAGAGAAATAGTTAATGAGCATGTGGGAAAGTATTTTGAAGAGGTATTTAAACCTATAGGGATAAAAGATGAATTTAACCATAAAATGCTTGTATTTGAAAGGTGTAAAGTTTGAGGGGTTCGGGTTCCCTCAAAATATGTAAGGAATTTTCACTTATATGGGAGCTGGATTGGGTCTAACTGCTTGAGATGCATCTTTATGTTAAAGAAAGTTTTTCTAAAGTCAGATTGCCTTCCTGACTCTGCCTTCTAAATAGTAAAGAGCATGAACATGTAATGTGTGGGCACTGACTTAGACTGCAAGCAAAAACAGAGAGTAAAAGAAAATGAAGATCACGTTAAACACAATGCCACCACGGGAATATTCGTCATCTTGGCTGTTTGTTTGCAAAGAGCTGCCCTGCAGCTGCCTATTTTTGGGACCCTAAAAGCATTGAGGAGGGCACCATTGTGTTTCAATGAGATGTAGATTTTTTAGTGATAGTTTAATACTTTATATTCTCAAATCTTTCATCAAAGGAGAGATTTAGGGGAGTTCAAAGGAAGGTTTTTATTACAATAGCTATGAAAGGTAAAAACATTCATTGATCTTTGAAGGGAAATGAAGCTGTGCAAAAACAAGATTTTTTTCCCTAAGTCAAACGCGAAAGCAGGGCAGGGGTTGATAGTTCATCTTTTGAACAGTTCATTAGTCTATACCGGGGTCTTAACTTACTAATTTCGTATGTTCTATTTCAGACCTAAGAAGTTCCTTCAAAATACTTTCTCCAAAGGCTGTATCAGAGCAGAAATTATTTGACATGGCTCAGTATTAATTTATTATACTAAGTGGAGAGGCTTTCAGCTGGCAAACCTAAGTTCAGTAACCAATTGTGTTTCAAATGCCATTTTGAAAGGAGAAGCAGGCTGAACCAGTTGCTCAAGGTAGAAGCCCCTCTTATATAGGAAGTAAAACGGCTTCCTCATTCATAATGCTCATGAAAGGAAAATCCAAGGACTTGGGTTAAGCAGATTAATGGGCTGCTATATCTTACAACTGTTGACAGTTTGTTTTGGCACTGCAAGAAGTGCCATAGCATTCATGCACAGTAAATTATGAGAGATTAAAATGAGCTAATGGTGTGTTTGTGTCAGAGAACTTAATTTACGCAATCATGTTCCCTGCAGTAAGTAAACACGCCAGGCTTGGGAAACCATGAAATGGCTATGCGAGAACCCAGGGGGTGAACATGGTGGTGATCAAGGCCATAAAGACACGGACTACCTTTCATGTTTTAATTTGCACCAGTGGGTTTGAGGCCTAAGAGCAGAAGCTGTTCTCCAGCATCTGCCAGGCGACCGCATGTGTTTTGTTTGTTTGTTTTTTCAGAACATAAAAAAGTTGTAAAACATGAGGACTTGCTCAACAGCTGGACGACAGTCGTTTGCTGGGTTAAGCCTCTTCCTAATTCCAAATTTGTGAGTATAGATTTACAGGATCAGATTCTCATGTTTTGTGACTTCAGATCTAGAAAAAATTATAGGATAAAAATAAGTCCATTATTTTAAAATAAAATCTATTAAGGTCATTGTTTAACTCCAAGCCGATATCACACAGCATATGGCTTTCCCTTCCAAGAAAATGGTATTCAAGAAATTTGCTATGGCCCTAATTCTGCAAGTCTGAGTCCCTCTGTCTCCTGAGCTAGATAGCATAGGGGTCTTTTAGCACTGTTCTTTGCAAGTCTGTACAAATCCCCTTATTGATTCACCTTTTTTACTCTCTTGAGGGTTTCATTCTGTGTAGCAATTGCATCAGATAGGATATTTTTCTCAACCATTTATTTATTCAGTAATACTTATTCAGTAACAACTATGTGCTAGACATTTCTCTGGGCCTGTGCTTTCCAATATGGAAGCCACTTGCCAAGTGTGCCTATAGAGCCCTTGAAATACGGCTAGTCTTATTTGATATGTGCTGTAAATGCAAAATGCTCACTGGATTTTACAGACATAGCACACACAAAAAAGATAACATATTGTATTACTATTTTTTTATATTGCTTATTTAATACATAATCAATATAAACCTTGCTGACAAAAACAATAAAAGCAAAACATTGTTTTACCTGGAAGCATCTACAAAGCATGGATATTGAGGCTCTGAGTGTCTATTGGAGTTAGTTTGTCATTGGCACAAGGTGACAACTATAGGATTCCCTCATGGCAGAAACCACTTTATCTAGATGCAGGGATCCTAAGAAAAAAGATGCTGAGCTTAGTACATCCACTGTAGTGGGTTAAATGGTGGCCCTGCAAAAGATATGTCCACATCTAAATCCCTGGGATTTGTGAATATGATTTTATTTGCAATAAGGATCTTTGTAGATGATTAAAATAAGGACCTCCTTAATGATAATGAGAACATCCTGCATTACCTGAGTGGATTCTAAATCCAATGTCAAGTGTCTTTATAAGGGACATAAGAGGAGAAGACAGAAATCAGAGACAGGTCATGTGTAGGAGGTAGAGATTGGAGTCATGCAGCCACAAACCAAAGACCACATGGAGCTACCAGAAGTTGAAAGAAACAAGGAAGGATTGTCTCCTAGAGCCTTCAGAGGTAGTGCGGATCTGTTGACACCTTGATTTTGGGCTTCTGATCTCCAAAACTGTGAGGGAATAGGTTTTTGTTTCTTCAAGCCATCATGTTTGTGGTAATTTGTTATTATAGTCCTAGAAAACTAATATATCCACTCTTTTTGTTCCCCCTAAAATTCATTTAGATAAATCACTCTTCTTTACCTTGAAAGACCAAAAGAATTACTCTCATCTAAGGTCCTTCATATAGAAACAAAGACATTCCCTTTCTGTAAAAGGATGGTTTCTTTGAACTTTACCCTCTAGTTCTCAAGTACCTAGGTTCATTTTAACCCTTTTACTCATGTTATTTCACCCATGTTTTCATCCTTAGTCTGTGACAAACCTCATTCAACTTTTTCTTAAATTCTGCTCCAAGAGTAAAATAACTCGTCAACACATTGTTCTATATGTTATTACTGTTTATTTTATTCATTCAACAAGTATTTTGAAAATCATATCTATATGATGATAATTGCAACATTTTTCTCGGAGTACATTGTGAACAAAAGAGACAAAGATCTCTACCCTCCTAGATCTTAATTTCTAGTAGGGACAAAGAGACAACAAATACTAGCAATAAATAATATAGCATATTATAGATTAATAAGAACTGTGGAGTACAGAAAAAGTAGCAGGAGGCTGGTTGCAATATTAAGTAAGGTGGTTAGGGTGGGCCTCATTGAGGAGATGACATTCTAGCAAAGATTTGTTAGCCAAGCAGATATTTGTGGGAAAAGCATTCCAAGCAGAGAACAACTAGAGCAAAGACCTCAAGGTGGGAACATCCCTGGTGTGTGTGAGACAGAGGCCAGTGTGGTGGGAGCAAGGTGAACAAGGGACAAAGTGGTACCAGAAGAGGTACTGGTGAGCAACATGTAGGACCCATTAGGCCATTGTAAGGGTTTGGCATTTCTTTGGGGTAAAATGAGGAGTTCTTAAAGGGTTTTGAGCAAAGGAAAGGCATAGTCTGACTTACATTTAAAAAAATTATTTTGGTTACAGTGCTGAGAACGGGCCATGGAGTGGGCATGGTGGAAACAAAGATAGAAACAGAGAGACCTGTTAAGTGGATGCTGCAATTGAGAAATAATGTTAGCTTAGACCTAGGTAGCCAGTGGAAGTGATGAGAAGAAGTGAGATTATGGATATAATTTGAATGTATAGTCAGCAGGGTGTGAAAGAGTGAGAGAAATCAAGGTTGATTCCATAAATTTGGCTTAAACATCTAGAAGGGTGCGGAAACAGGAAACGCTATAAGAAGAGCAATTTTTTTTTGGAGGGGTGGGTGGGTTATTCCTTTCCAAGTATATTTTCTCATTATAATTTAATTAGCTTGAGCTAGTGACTCCATCAGCAAGGAAATTAGGAGTGATGCATGCATAGTTCAGTCTCCATTAGACTCTGGGGTGTTCCTGGCTCACCCCATTCTGGTAATGGCAAAGATCCAAGCTTTCTGTAGTTTACTTCTATTAGTCTGACTCTCTGTGAGATCCTGAGGACCTGCATATGATCTCCTCAAATTACTTGTTTCATACTTAGAATTTCTTCTAACTAATCTTCATTCCTTTTCTCTTCCAACATGATAGATTGTCTTTTTAATTAATAATAGCTGCCTTGACTTTTTTCTGAATAGCATTCCAAATTTCTTTCAAGAAATCCTCTCCTTTATTATTTCCCATATTATTGGTTATCATCATAGTGAAAGTTAGAACTTGCCTCTTCAGCCTTCCATTCATTCTCTGAGCCTACAATATCCTTCCAGTAAATTCCCTGGCAGATAGGCACAGCTTTATTTAAATGAGAAAAAGGATAAACTTTACTTTTTAACATTGGAATTCTATATTACAAAGCATACAAAGGTTGTTGTATGCTTACATCATAAACATACATATATATATATGTGTGTGTGTGTGTGTGTGTGTGTGTGTGTGTATGGTGCCAAAAAAGTATACACATTTTAAGAAAGGAAAGCTATTAAAATTGTAATACTCAATATATACCAATAACAAAAGATGAATACAAGTCACCTTTGACTTCTGCAGTTACAAGAGGTGCTCAAAGTGGTTACTATCAGCATCCAGACACTTCTGATTACAGCAAACTACTGCTTGAGCAACATTGACCAAAGTATCCACTTGTATACATTTTGTTTTGCACGCCTGGTATATATACATACATACATATGCAGTTTTATGTGCAATGAGCCTCATGAGCTTTAATCCTATGACATCATCAACAAATATCAAAGAGTTCAACATGATGGAGAATATCACTCTGTGGCCTTGGTGAGGCGCCACTGCAGACATCTATCTCCTTGGAGGGTCCCTCACCATGACATTCAGTGCATCTGGGAGCCTTTGCCATGGACTGTAGTTCATAGTTACATACAGTTTGCTGAAATGGTGTTTCTGCTTCTGCTTCTCGTTCTATTTGTGATTTGGGAGTAAGTTTTGAAAGAAAGAAGTAGCGTCTTTTCTATTTTACTATTTAAAACCCCCAAATATCATTGCAATAGATCTAGCTTCTCTATCTGCACACTTGTTTTTCTCCAATTCAACCTCAGCATTGCTTTCCGAGTAAGCTTGCTCAGTGAAAGATCTGACCAGGTACGTGCTCGCTTAAAGCCCTTCAGTGACTCCCTGCCACCTGCAAGTTGCAGTTCAAACTCCTTGGCACGACACGGGTTTTTTATTATCTGACTCTTGTCAAAATCTTTAGCCTAGTTTTCTCCCTCCGTCCTTCACAACACACACACCATGCTGAACTGTTTGCCGTTTCCAAATTGTGCCATGCTCTTTGTGCTTCTGTGCCTTTGTGTATTCTATTTGGTTGGCCAGGAATGGGTACTTGCCTCAAACCTAGCTGAAGCATTGTGTTCCTTGGTCTCTTTCTCATTCCAAGTTCTCATTCACAGGCCTAGACTGTGTGCTCTGATAGCATCCATGTCCAAATGCTATGTTACTCCTTAATTGATTGAATTTTTATTATGTGCCAAATCCTGTTAAAGTCTTGGGTACACAGTAGAGAACAAAACAGTCCTGCTCTCAAGGATTTCTAAAACTGTAATATATTGTGAATGTTGGGTTATCACTTTCTTCGTTAGCATATGAAGTCCTTAAGGGATTGTATTTTTAATCTTTGTGTCCAAAGTGGATATAGTAGATCATCAACAGATGTTTACCAAATGAGCAAATAACTAGGAGGGAGCGCCAATCGTTTGTAATAATCCAGGTGAGAGGATATTTGTTCATGATCCAAAGCAAGGAAAAAAATGTTGACATTTCTGAGGTGTACATGTTAAGTTGTGGTGATGAACAGCTTTTAGTGTAGTGATTCAGATTTCTAGATTGGGCCACTAAATGAGGGAACATGGAGGGGTGAAAGGGTTGAGAGTTATAGTTTAGTTTTGAACTCTGTAGCACATTCTGAAATTTCAGCTGAAGATTCATGACACAGCACATGCTGCATTCCAAAAGGGGTGCTAGACCACATGCTAAAACTTCAAAGATCTGAAAAGAGCCAGAGATGAAAACATAGAGGATTTATATGGGAAAGTTTGGGGCCAAAGCTGTGCTGTAAGCCTCCTCTCACCTCTGCCCAAAGTGGTGGCTGGGGATGGGAGCCACTTCTAAACTCAGTGCACAGTGAGAGAGGCTTCACTGGGGGCACATGGGGAGCTTTCTATGTGGCCTGAAGCTGGGGACATAGGGATATAGGGACATAGGGACTTGCAGGCTGGCATAAGCCTGAGAAAGCTGGAGCTGCTCACAGCAGCCAAACAGACACCTACAACCTGGGAAGCTGTATTTCCCTCTGACAGAGGGTTGAAGTTTTGCAGGGACCATGACATGTGGAACCTGTCTAGAAGGAACAGCAGCCTTGTGTGTTTTAGAAAGAAACCCTGACAGAGAGAGCAGCCCCATGGGCCAGTGTGTGCCCAGCAGTCAGAGGCTGTGGGAACTGAAGCTGAGAGGGGAGAAGGGACAGCCATGAGAAGGACAGGCATTGCCTATTATTATGGGAGCTGCAATTTGCAAGACCCAACAGGGGAATTTTTGAGGAACCCACAAAAGTACATGTGAGAAAAGAGCCAGCTGTAAATACCTGCCAGGTGGTGGGAAGATACCTTCTATCATGACAGACACCATCATGTTTCCAATCCCTTTTACCTTTCCTCCTTCCCCTGCCTGGACATCCTTGGCAGGGAAAGATAAGAGAGACTGGCCTGTTCTTCCAAGGCAAATGACCAAGTCACCGCAGGCCCCAGGCAGGGGAAGAGGAAGAGTTTGAAAGTTCAATTAAGTTTGGAGTTGTGAATTTGATATTGGTCTGAGAATCCTAATTTCTGCACCTTGATCATGTGATCTGAAAAGTCTTGAGTACTTGAAGCTTCTGTCACAGGCAGGGTTAGGACTATCACCACACATGGAGAAGGTTTAAAGAGTTAGGGTTACCAATGTAAGCTGTCATATGATTGATTCCATGCCAGGCATGCTGCTTGTTAAATGTACCAACTATATATACATTTATTTATTTTTATTTTTTATTTTTTTAGCTGAGCCATCCTGCCTGCTGTTGGCTGCTCAGCTCAGGCCAGGACTCGAACCACTGTTGCTCAGAGCTCAAACTCTTGAGCAAGCTCTTAACCAACTGAGCCACTTGGCCGGCCCTTATATATACATTTAGGAGTGACTAGCTTGCAAATGGTGATTGAAATAACAGCATGAGATTGCCAGCAATGGATT
>NW_017731376.1:964741-967368 GCF_001890085.2 Hipposideros armiger | reverse complement strand
TCACAAAATCTCGAAAAAAGAATATCACATTTTTATTAGTTATTTGCTTAACACTTCTATTTAGTATTTTTTTCTATGCTTTTTGACTGCATTTTTTATTTGATTGCCTCTTCTTTCTAGAAAGACAGAAAAATAACTCAGACTTTCCTTTAGGATTGTTGGTAAAAGTTCAATTTTTATTATCAATAATTTATTATTGACAATTGTATTATGAGAGATTTTTATAAACTTTTAATTACTTTTTTAATTAAAATTTATTGGGGTGACAATGCTCAACAAAACTACATAGGTTTCAAGTGTACAATTCTATAATACATCATCTATATATTGCATTATGTGTTCACCACTCAGAGTCAGTTCTTCCATCACCACATATTTGACCCCCTTTTTCAGCTTTATCATTCATTATTGGTAATGGCTAATAAATTTTTAGGATTATTGTCAAATTTGGGAAAACTTGTATAAAACTTCTTTCATGTGAATGCAAAGATTTCAAGGCATTTAACACATTCCTATGTAGTTACTCTGGTAATTTTAAAACATGGTCACAAGTTCTTTGACTCATCTACCATTGAGGGTGCAGTTCTATGTCCCTTCCTCTTGAATCAGGGTAGGCTGGTGTCTGTTTCAGTCGATAGGATACAGTGTAAATGAAGCTATGTCACTTCTGTGGTTTGGTCAAAAAGGTCATGCATGTACCTTCTTTGTTACTGAAATACTTGCAATTGGAGTCCTGTGCCTCAATGTTAGTCGAACTACACAGAGGCTGCCATGCTCTAAGGAAGCTCAAGGCACATGGTGAAGCCAGGGTGTAGGTTCTTTGATGGACAGTCCCAGATGAGCCCAGTCTTCATATCATCCCATCACAGGTACTAGGCATGAGTAAAGGAGCCCCCAAATAGTTCTAGCCTCCAGCTATTTGAATCTTTCCAACTGAGGCTGCAGGCATGGTGCTGCAGAGATAAGCCTTCCTTGCTGTGCCAGTCCAAATTCCTAACCCCTATTTTAAAAACTCTGGTTTACACTAGTATAATAAGTTTTAAGATAGTTTGTTACGTGGCAATAAATAACATGAAGAATACTAGTCTTAAATTGCCTGAATTAACATGCATTAAGCAGTTGCTTGTCAGTGTTTCCTCATCGTAGTGACGTATTATTGGATGTTACGTTATTTTCATGGAGATTAATTTTCCTGTCAAATCAGCAGGACATTAATAAAAATGAGTACAGATGTGACTGAGCAAGGCTATTTCAGGCTGAGGGAAGCACATGAACAAAGACGTGGTCTAGCAAAGATACGGGGATGACTTTGGACAGAGAGTGGTGAACACACAGGGTGGTGGTCGGTGATAAGACTGGAAAAGTGTGTTGAAGCTTGGAGAAGGAGGGTGAAGGTGCCACATGCTAGAACGCACTTGCAAATAGACTACTAAATTCTGAGAGGCTGACAGCACACTAAGTTAAGGAATCAGGGTCCTGATGATGGATCACTAAACACTTGGAAGACAATAGAGTGTTTCGTTAAGATTGGTTAGCGTTAGAGTCAGATAATCCTTGTTTTGAATCCTATTTCTGCCATTTACTAGCCTGTGAAAGCTTGTTAGCAATTCATTATATATTGTATTGATTGCTAGCCTCACAAATATATCCTCCTAAACTGAAACTATTTCCAGCTGAACTTTTCCTTAGCTGGATTCCCCAAATACCTATAGCTGCTCAAATGCCACCTGATATGAGGGGAGTGTTATGAGGGGGGCACCAGGGTGGCTAGAGACAGTAGTTTTAGTTAGTTGACGCTAAATATCTCACTTTTTCAAGTAAAAAAAAAAATTAGGATCATGTGAAGACATGACTAGAACCCCACCAAGCAGGTTGATCCTCTGTGAGTTAAGGGCCTTGAAGCTTAAACTTCATTATCTTTGTCATAAATCTACCTCAGATAATAGAAGTGTGTGTTTTTAGAATTAAATGTTGTTGAAGTTATAAAAGGGGTCAAGTAGCATGAGGATTGAAAATCAGTCATTAGTTTTAGCAATTAAGAGTCCATTGCTGAAATATGAAAGTCGTTTCAATAAGGATTTGATGGAGTGTGTGAGTGGAAATCATATTGGTGAAGGTTGAAAAGTGAAGCGTTTAGCTGGATGAAATCCTGGAAGCATCCTTCTGGACCTGGGGTTTAATTTCCCCCCATGATTCAATGCCCCTATATAAAATTCTCTTCAGATAGGCCTCAAAATATCAATAAATTAGTGAAGCTTCTAGACCTAAAATTGTAACCAATTTTTCAATTGTCAGAATTGTGTGTTTGTTTAAATTTTGAATAAAGGAGAGTGAACCAGCTGGGCACATCTGGCAGTGACTAATAGAACCACAGCTAGTCTCCTGGAAAGGAAAGTGCTTTGTCCCTCTCAGCAGCTTGATGCTGCCAGGACACTCACAGTGGCCAGTGCTGGATCCTCTGATAGAAGGACCTGCTTTGGTCTGAATAGCTAAAGGTGACCCAGGGTCCTATGGGACCTCCCGAAGGCTTAGCCTACTCTACACTTTCAGAAAACTTGATTATGAAGGGAAAGGAAAGGTGAAGGGCCTCAGATAGATGAGATACAGCGGATCTCAACCTTCCTAAC
>NW_017731376.1:953539-963691 GCF_001890085.2 Hipposideros armiger | reverse complement strand
ATCCTAGCTGTGGAGGGCAGTGTCACTGGCCCTCATATGTGGGATCCAAACCGGGGCCCTCTGGCGTCCCAAGCCAGTTCTTAACCATCGCGCCACACGGCCGGCCCAATCTTTGCCTTTTAATTGGAGAGTTTAGATTATTTACATTTATTGATGTAATTTGATTTAAATCGTCTATCTTACTACTTGTTTTCTATTTGTCCCATCTGCATGTATGTTTGTTATTACTCTCCTTTTTTTTCTGATTTTTTAATTTCATTTTTTAGTATTCTATTTATTTAGTTTATTTTTATTATTTTCACATTAACTATCTCCCATATTTTTAGAAATTTCTCTAAAAATATATAAATATAAAATTTTAAATTAATATAAAAATAAAAAATATAAAAAAATATATTTAACTTATCACAGTTTACCTTGAAAAATACTAAATCAATTTACATATGATGTTGGAAGTTATAACTGTGTATTTTATTTTCCCTCTCATCCTTTGTGCTACTGTTATAATCATTTTACTTCTATAGATATTATAAACAACACGATGCATTGTTATTATTTTTTCATTAAACAATCAGTTAATTTTAAAGAAATTTAAAAATAGAAAAATCTCTTTTTATACTTACCACATATTTGTCTTTTCTGGCATCCTTCAGTCATTTGCGTAGATCCAAGTTTCCATCTGATATAATTTTTCTTCTGACTGAATAACTTCCATTAACAATTACTTGCAGTTTTAGTTTACTAGCAACAAATTCTCTTAGATTCCGTTTGCTGAGTATAGAATTCCAGGTTGATTTTTCCTCCCAGCACTTTAAAGATGCCATTCTATTATCTTCTAGCTTGCGTAGTTTACAACAAGAAATTTGTAATAATTTAAATTCTTGTTTCTTTGTATGCAATGTCCCTTTTTTTTCTTCTGCTGCTTTAAAAATTGTCTCTTAATCAGTGGTGTTCAACAATTGGATTATGAGCTTTGGTATAGTTTTCTTTGTATTTATCCTGTTTTGGAGTTATTGAGTTCTAGAAATTGTGCATTTGTAGTTTTCATTAATTTATAAAAAACTTTTTAGCCATTGCTTCTTCAATTATTTTTTCTGTTCCTCTTCTGCTTTTCTATATAATTGTGTCTCCAATTATACATAAGTTAAAACATTTGATATTATTCCTAAGGAGACTATGACTCTTTTTATTTTTATTTTTTGGTCTTTTTTCCTCTCTGGATTTCATTTGGATAATTTGTATTGTTGTGTCTTCAAGTTCACTCATCTTTTGTTCATCTGTGTGTAATTTGATTTTAATCCCGTCCCATGAAATGTTTGCTTTAGATACTGTATTTTTTATATCTAGAAGTTCTATTAAGATAGTTTTATGTTATGTCTTCTTATGTTGATAACTTTTTAAAAATATTTGAGCATATTGAAAATAGATACTTTAACTGTGTTGTTTGCTAATTCTGTCATCTCTGTGGTGTCTGCTTCTATTTCTGTTGATTGATTTTTCTTTTTGTTATGGGCCATATGTCTAGAAATTTTCTTTCTTTTTTTTCTTGTTTTTGGGTGCTAGATATTGTGAAGCTCTCATTGTTACCTGCTTGATTTTGTTATGGTCTTTAAAGATTGTTAAGCTTTGTTTTGGCAAATAGTTAAGGTATCTTTGAATTAGGATAATCCTTTCAAGGCTTGTTTTTATACTCTTTAGGGCAAGTATAGAATAAACTTTATTCTATGGTTAGGTATGCCCCTCTACTGAGACAACCATCTGAGAGCTCTACTCAATTCCCTGTGTATATAATGATGTCTCTTCTCTTTCGACTGTGGAATTCTTTATGATGATGATTAGTCCTGTGTGCTCTGAGAATTGCTTAGCTTATAGCTCCCTAGTAATTATTCTCTTCTTAGACTCATGATATTTTATTCTTGGAATAAAAAATTCAGCCAAAGCCTCAGGGAACCCTTATGCAGATATTTAGAACTTTTTCTCTCTCTTCTATACTTTTCTATTGTTGTGTCTTCAAGTTCACTAATATTTATTCAGCTGTGTATGATCTGATTTTAATTCCATCCAATGGAATTTTTGTTTTAGATACCATATGTTTTATATCTAGAAGTTCTATTAAGATAATTTTATATGTTGTCTTTTAGTTTCTCTGAACTCTGATTTCTGTCTCCTTAATTCAGCAAGACTTTCAGGCCGTATTTGCATCCTCCCAAGTATATGGTCTGAAAATTGGCCCCAGTCAAAATCTGGGGCAGTTGTTGGATTGCTTTATTTGTTTCCCTTTTCTGAGGGATCACAATGCAGCATTGTTGTTCATGTTTGAAAACAGTTGTTTCACTATGTTGTCTAGCTTGCTGGTTATTTATGATGAGGGTGTAATGCTGGAGTCTATTATTCCCAAATGGCTAGAAGTGGAGAAAGATGAAATGATTTTATCAAATGACTAAAAGTGGTGGAAATTTGTGGCAGTAAAGTTAAATATGAGATTAGTTATGAAAATATATGTATAGCTATATGCATTGAATGGTCTGATCTTATAAATGCATACTCAGTATTAAAATAAAATTATTCACAAAACATTAGAGATATTTTATAATACAGTATTGTTTTTAATTTTTCATATTAGGGTCAAAATCTTTATAAGATAATATTTAGTATAGCATTTGTGTGCAAATTAGTTTCTTCCAAATAATACTTAATTTCCAGTAAGTAGATGAATAAAACAGGGACATTATAAACATTTACTTTTTAGAAATTTGATTTTTCAAGGAAAGCATAAATATTAAAATCATAGAAAAATCAGATTTTGTGACACTTCCTACATTTAGTACTCTGCATTTGTGTGCATATGTATGTGTGCTTAATTATATGAATTTCTAGGCTTTTTAGGATACTTTCTATAATTAGAGTTATAAAGGTCTTAATCTCTTTACCGCAATATTTAAAAATAGTGGAAGATAAATTCAACTATAAATTTATTATCAAATACCTTATTCTTGAGAGTCTTATGGAAGATTTGAATATGAAAGGTAGCTTTTACTCATGTTTTTTGATATAATTGCAGTCCACTGCTTTGTAATTTTTACTGACCTTTTCAGATATTTATAATGCCTAGCATTAGATAGCAGTTAGAGTTCATTGGGATCATTTATTTCCAACTTTCTTTCTTTGGAAAATTTAGCTTCTAAGTCAGAGGTTGCCTACTTTTGTTTTGCAGGCTGGAACCAGCCTGTTAATATAATTTTTCAGCTCATATAGTATTTTTTCCACCCCAGAGCAACCCAGACTTGCAACAATTTTTCAGAGCTGCCCACTTCAGATGTGGCATAATTTCTCCAGGTTGTCACTCTCATAATTACTCCCCTTTCTACAGCTATTAATACTCACCTAATTAATTCAACATGTATGTATGGTGGCCTGAGACCTGGCCTCTCCATTCCTTTATGTTTCATGCTTGATCTGTGGTCTGGAGTGAAGGAGAGAGCTAGAGTAAGGAGAGGCAGACAATTTCAAGAGACTGAAAAGTAGTCCTTATATAGGTTTATACAAGGGTTTTCTGGTTTTATTTCAGGACCTAGCAGTTGTATTTATCTCAACTCAGTAGTCATTTCTGCAAGTGATCGAAAGTGAATAAGGGTACAGATAAACCTGCCTTCCTCAACTAAGAAAATAGAAGAAAAATTGGGTCAGTAAGGAAGTTGGTAAAAGACAACTTGTTACAGAGAGTAGAAAATATCTATTTCCTTTTCCTCCTCCATCAACCAGAGGCAAAAACTTGATACTCTCTTAATTTTGTTATGGCAAGATAATTGTTTAGAGAAAAACCTGCTAGTACCATAGCTGGTGGCTCCGTACAGATGAAAATTACTAGCAGAACATATATTCCCTTTTGATGGGTATAAGTGGAAAATATATAAAAGGAAAGTATGTGTGAAGATTTAAAGCTATTTAATTTTACATTTATCTTGGAAGATGAAGAATCAGGAAGGCTCAGAAAACATTTTGTTCTCAGATTGCTCATTTCTTTCTCCATTAATTTGCTTTTTCTTTTAGCAGTGTGGATACTCTGCATTGTGAAACACTGTGTTTGGTGAAGCAGAAAGGATGGCCCATCTGGTGGGAGAACTGTTCCCTTAAAAAAGAAAAAAAAACTTGCCTGTGCATTATGACATCATTCCTTATAAAGGTAGAGATGGATTATTGTGCACATATAACATAATGAATTTATATGAGATATAGTGACTATCCCATGAGTGAGGGAACAAGACATAATTTGGAGTTGGAGCCTAGAGTGATTTATGAAGGTCATTGTCTTACAAGTTCAGATGCTTTCCATATGGCGTCAGAGAAACCCCCTTATGTACTGTATGTATAAAACATATGTAGCAAATTAGTTTCACTTACATTTTTTCCCCCTAAATATGTTTTGGTTTAAAAATGACAGTGTCTTTTGTTTATCTGGTCTGTAAAATACTACACATTTTTTTTTTCTTAAGAGTGGGGTTGTTAATAGGAACGGAGAGTCTTTAAATGAGACAGACAGAATGGAGTGTGAGCCCCTTTGACACTGGGCCTTGCTGTGGCGTGGGTGCCAGAGTCTTCCGTCTCATTGGATTTATGGCTTAACTTCTGTATCACGCTTAACTTGAGTGTGCTCAGCAGTGTGACCTTGTCTAGGGAGAGGAAAAATGGATTGTTCATTTTCCAGCTGTAGTGTATTATATTTCCATCTAATTTCATTTTCAAATAGATGTGAAGATGCAACTACTTCCACTTAAAAGGAAATTGCTCTACTTAAAGAAATATGGAGAATGGATTTAGAAGTAATATTCAAAATTGAAAGTATTTTATACCTAAAATAATAAGCTGTTGTTTGGCCTAGGCAGCAATCTCATTGATGTATTTTTTTCCAACATTGTTTTAGTTGTGAAGACTTAAAGTGTACATGCCCTCAGATTCTAGTCCAGTATTTCAAGATTGTCTGACTCTACAAAACTTTCCCCTGTTAGAATCTATAGTATATATATATATATATATATATATATATATATATATATATATATATATATATATATATATATGTATGTATATATATATTCCATTTCACACTGCAAAACATATTTTCCAAATTTAATTTCCAAATTTGAAAAATTTATAACACACCTAAAAATTTTGGAAACTCACTGGGATGTGACAAACCAAGGTTGGAAATCACTGGCGCTTTAACCCCAAAGTAAGAGTCTACCTAAACATTTTTGTTGGAGAAGAATTTCTTATGTCATTAAACACAGGTCTGGCTGGATGTGTGCTGTTGATATGCATCTCATTTATCGTATCTATCATAACTGAAATATTTAACCAGTATTATAGAATTTCCACAGCTGTATAATCTCTAAGTCACACATTACAGTAGTGTAACAATTGGTCTTTGGTTTGAAAACCCTGATAATTATGTGTGTTTGAAAAATAGTTTAGAAGGTAAAAGAAAAATCTAGGCAGTGTATAATGTTCTTTTTAGTTAGGCCAGAGCAAAGTATCTAGAAAATTATTAACTAGAGTGAGGGGGCAATTGGGATTTCCAGATTTAGTTGAAAATGATTATGTATATGTGAATACATATATTTGTATATGCACACACATTCAAAGTCAGCAATAATATTTAACTATCATCAGGTGAATAATATGTTGGCCCATCTTGGCAAGGTGTGTACAGGCTTCAATTGAATGCCACCCAAACCTGATATTGTACCTTATTTCCTATGAAACATTCAGGATCCATGCAGCAGTGCTATCATCTACTTATTTCTGGAGAAAGAAATAATTGTTTCAGGACAATTGTTTTGACAACTAGCTTCCTAGATAATGCTTTTGCTATGGCTAAAGAAGGGGTGCTGGTTTTTGAAACTGTCAATTTAGCTCTTTCAGAATCACTGTGAGTCGTTTGCTGTAATGACATTTCCCCTTCATGGAAGCAGGCGCATTTTTATCTCAGTACAGCTCTTCCTCTCTTGCTTCATCCTTCTGTTAGCAGACAGCTCACACAGTTGTGTATTTCATCTTCACAGCAATGTCATTAGCAGTTACAGTAGCATGACTTTGGGTGTGAGGAAGTAGCACAGTAGCCAGTCCTCTGGAAGTCTTTCTCCTTGCTCTCTGTGTTCTGGCCGTGCATGTCACATTGTTTAGCAGATTTCCATTGGCTCGCGGTTGGCTTGGGAGGCTGAAGAAGAAGGATACAACTCTCTTCAGTCTGAACATCTGCTAGAGTCATGAATGGCTTTGGGAATGAGCTAATCAGCAGGTAGGTCAACTAACTCCTTGGCCCAGCGATCATCAGCCAGATTCACTACTGTTACCCCATTGAGAATTATGGATGTGTCTCAGTGGACATGAGATTGGATAATCAGCCAGAGAGCTAATTTCCTCCTGTCTTGAGGCGGGGGTGAGGAAGAGAATGGGGAAGAACGAAAAATGTCAAAAGCCATTTCTGGGGATCTGTTTGAGTTGCTCACACCATGATGTGTAAAATAAAACAAAACAAAACAAAACAAAACACAAAGCGAAACAAATAAACAAACAAACTAACAACAAAAAGAGATCAACATAACTTAATTCTTATTTCCCCAGACGCAGGACTCACTAAATCTTGAGGGAGAACGTCAACCCAGATTCTATGTCTATCTTTGACCTACCCAGATTCTATGTCTATCTTTGACCTGTCTTTCTCAAACTGTGCTCACAGAGGATGCTGATGGCCCACTCATCATGGGTTATCACTAAAAATTAACAAAGGTGCTTTTCCCTAATTCAGAAATTATTGGAAAAAAAATCAAATAAAAAGAAAATATGTGAAACAACTGATATCATGGCTAGAATATTCTCGGTATTACTGTTTTATCCCACAACTTTATCTCAAATATTTCAAATTAAGTACATATGTATTAAACACTACTATTTGACAGAGTGCTAGGTTGGAAATGTATAAATGAATCATACACAACTCCTATTCTCGATAATCTTCCAGTGCAGTGGAACAGATTGATACACAGGTAATTTTATTTGTGGGGGAGCAATATCAGATGAGCCATAAGCAAATGATTATGAATTGAAAATTTTTGAAATTAGATTTTCACAAATGTTTTTGAAGATGCAGTGATTTATGTACATGGAGCATAAACTGTATTTCCCATTAGTCAATATTTTTCTAGTTTCTGTGAAGGCATTAAATGATGGTATGGGGAAAATGTACCATCTTTAGAGCTGGGCTTACATCTCAGCTCATGAGCAGAGTGAATTTCTGAGCTGTAGCTTCTTCATCTGCATCACAGGGTGGTAAGAGTTTCTGTGCGGAACTGTAGAGAGAGATTGTGGAAAGTGACAGCACCTACCTGCTGATGTGGGAGTCTTTGCTACATCTCAGCGGAGTGGTGGTACAGCAGATTGTTTGATTCTCTCTTGATGTGGAACAAATTTTCTGGGGACAAAATAGTAATGGTTAGAAAGATATAGGGACCCAAATGCTAATAATTCCCTAAGAATTAGGATGGGTTGAGACATAATGTGGGGCTATGGATTGCTAGAGAATTTGCCAACCTTCAACTAAAAAATTCTCCAACTTATACCTGTGGTAATTGGTGTATCACTGTTTTATCCTTATAATGACTCCTTTTGTGTGGCTGTCTCATGATATTATAGAATGAGTTATTACAAAGCACCACAGGACTCCCCTAGTGCTATCGCCTCCATTTTGAAGTTGAGGAATGGAGATCCCAGTCTTTCTGTTACTTAGTGATAGACCTGGGAGAACGCAGATGCATTGAACTCAGAGATCTTTTCTCTATCCTTTCAGGTCCCTTAGCTGTGCTTACTGCTGGTGACCTGCTGGTTGGTTGTGTGCTGTGCTCATATGGTACCTTACACATTAGGTTTTAAGGTGGTGGTGATAATTATTATTGTGGTTGTTTACTCTTTATATTCCCTTTTAGAGGAATTTATGTTCTTAATATTTCAAATCAGTGCTGTTACTGGACAGCTATTTCCAAAGTGGTCTTTATTGCTCACTTAGATTGAAAACATTAATGGTCTTTGGAGCTATGCTTGAAAACAAAACTCTGTTCCTTTTTTTTGGTAGACTCATTTTTTTCCCCAACAGCTGTCTTTGTTTCTTCGAAATTCTAAACTTTTAAAAGCATGTCCCTTTTCACTTGTTGTGTGTTAATATTTTTCAGAAATGTTCATTAAATGGATCAATTTTTCCACCCCTTTCAACACTAGAAAACAAAACAAGTTGAATCATGTCAAAAGCAAGTAGTCCACAGGGATAATACAAGCATAATGCTCTTTCTGGATATAATTTAAAAATTTGAGGACCGTATCATTTCGTGAATTCTACAGAGACTGATTAAATCTACTAGGGAAGCAAAGTTTGTTATATAGAAACCCAAATACATTTTGTAGCTTTGAGTCCCTCAGCTTTGAAGAATATATTATGAAAGTGACACAGTGATCCATAGACTGGAATTTTTACATGAGGTTGTCAGATTATGAATCAAATACTCTGTTGTAGAATACAAAAAAATATTTTAAGGTTTATTGCTTTTAAAATGCATAATAAACTTATACCAATATGTAATATAAATTCTCTCAAAGCATGTATTATTGCTAAATAGTTAATTAAACATATTTTGGTGCATGAAATGTTTATACCCTCAGCATTTCAAAGCACCTCATTACTAAGATTAAGCTACTAATCAAGCATCCCTTGAGGGACAAACACTGGTCTAGGAATTGCTTTAGAAATCATCCAAGAACACTCTAGGAAAGTAGTCATTAGAATCCATAATAAATGCTCTTCTGATTCTTTGAAAGTTATTTGCTTTGTGTTTTCTGGTATTTCTTTTTATATAATATTTAGTTAATACACTTAGTGAACTTACTACCATTCTGATAATTTCAGGCTTATTACTCATATAGTTCTATTCTGTTTGAAAAAAATGTAAAATAAAATGGAGAACACACAAGAGCAAGAGAGATAGATATTGTAAGCAGCCTTTCTCAACAGTTGTTCCCTAAGTTTTGTAAGAATTGCAAGACAACCCTTAAAAGACTTTTCTGGATGAGTTAAGAGACTGCTTTTGAAATTTAAGTTGCAGTTCTAACTTTCAAATTGCTGCTACCAAAGTGACGTGGGATTTCTTTTTTTTTTTCATTGAATTTTGAGGTCATGGACCTCATAAAGTTAGGTGGGCAAGTTTTATCACATCCTATTCTGTAGCACATGTCATTCTTGAATGACCAAACACTGCAGCCCTGCCTGGTGTCCTATACGAGTGAGAGAAAGGCTGCTTTTCAGTGTGTTGTCTCTAATGAGTTCCTCAACTATATCCCATGTGTTCTGTAATTTTCCACTTATTTAGGGAGTACTTTACTTAGGATCTGGTTAGGTGGTGTGATTTAATGAGAGGAACAAGGGACTAGAGAGAGGAGCTGTGTTGTATCCTGGGTTGCGTGACTTGGACAGAGTAGTCTAGCGTCTTTGATTCCCATTTCTAAGATGGGGCTATTACCTTCTTAGCCTTTCTCATTGGGTGATTGCAAGGATCAAATGAGTTAATGTGAGTTCTTTATAGGTTCTGACATACTAAAATGTAAGTTGCTTTTATAATGCATAACATAGAATTGGCAGGCATGGCTTCTTCTTCAGTCTCTTGGGGTTGTTTTTACTTAATTTAGCATTCTGTTTACTCTGCTGTTGCTATAATGGCTGCAGTGGTTAGATGAGCTGAGTTCTGTATGTGTGAGAGGCCTCATTCATAAGGTGTTCCTTCTTTTATTTGACATCAGTGTAACCTTTCTTTCAAGTGAATTGAGGTAATCCTTGAAATAGGTCTTTAGCAACTGAGTTAAAAAGGTTTTTTAAAGGCCCACTCTTTAAGCCAGTTAAAGAATGATATAGTTATGTTTGCCACTGTCTTCTTTTTCATGCAGAATGAAGCCCAAACTACCTTCCATGGCCCACATAGCCCCAGTGTGCTTTCTCTGGCCTCTGCCAGATGTTCTGATCATCTTATACCACTCTCCGTCTTGCTCATTCTGCTCTGACCACACTGACTTTTCTATTCCTTCAATAAGCCGGATGCATTGCTGTCCAGTGCA
>NW_017731376.1:941139-953331 GCF_001890085.2 Hipposideros armiger | reverse complement strand
ATTCCTGTCCAAAGCATATGAGCCTAATGCATTGATGTGCAGTACATATGAACCTAATGCATTGATGTGCAGTACATTGGCACCTGCAGTTTCCTCTGCTTGAACAGCTTTCCTCTCTTCCTCTTCTCCTTCAGATCTTCTCATAGCTGGTTACTTGTTATTCTGCTCTTAGTTCAAGTAACCCTATTCTCAGACAACAATTTTCAACTATTCAGTCCCTCACCCCACTCATTCTCTTACACATGACCCTGCTTCATTTTTCACTACCTAAAATTCTTTTGTTTATTTATCTGTTCACTTATTTATTATTTGGTTTTCCTGCCATTCACTAGATGTAAGCAGCATCATAAGGGCAGGGGCCTTTCTTGTCTTGTTCAAAGTGGGGTACTTAGGCATCTAGAAGAGTATCTAATGTGCTGTAGCACTTCATAATTTTTTATAGAATAGGTGACTTAATAAGAACCAGTATATCCATTCAAAAAAGAAAATAATATTAAAGTTTAAACCAGCATGCAAGTAAATGATCGGCAATGCAATTATGCTTATTGCTCTTTTGTGAAAGCATTTTATTTTTAACCCAGTGTTTAAATCAAAAGTTACCTTAGTTATCTATTATTTTGTTACAGACCACTCTAAAATTTAGTGGCTTAAAACAACAATTTATTATTTTTCACCATTCTTTCAATTGGCTGAGGCTCAGTTGGATGGTTCCTGTCCTGGAACCTTGGAGGGGGTGGGACCGGGATATCCAAGCTAGCGTCAGGCATCTCCTCCTGTGGCCTCCTCTCTGCGTATGGAAGGTGGGCTTCTTACATAAAGCCCGGCTTCCAAGAGAGAGCAATCCAAGCAGACAAAGCACAAACTGCGATTTCTTAAGCATAGCATCACTTCTGCCACATCCTATTTGTCAGCGCCGTTCATAGAGCCAACAAGATTCAATCGGTGGAGAAATAGGTAGATGAGAGGAGTCGCCAGGAAGGCGGGGGCATCTGTACTTCACCACAGAGTGGTCTTTTCCTGAGAGAGAAGAAAAAGCAAATTTTAAAAAATAGCATATTCACTACAGTATGCTAGACACTGGGAAGAGAAGAAATTCACAGTCTATGGGGAGGTGTGGTGTGTAACTCAGGGTTTGGAGTAAGAGACTTGGTCTTTCATTGGTGGCCAATGTGTTTTTTGAGGCTTGACAGATACTGAGAAGTTTATCTCGTACTTTGCATTTCTTGGCTGAAAGGAATTGGTATCTGGGTTGCCTCAATCTACAATGATCACGTAGTATATTATGAAAGTGGAAAATAATTCATTCTTCCATTCTGGGAAGTTAGGAATTTAAATATATTGATATGATTTTAGTGAATCTTTTAAATGTTTTTCATATAAGCAAGTCTCCATTATCCATGTAAGTATAATTGAATCCCGCAGTTAACTGCTATGCATGATTTTAAGCAATAGCTTCAGTTTTCTCTCTCATAAATTCCTTTATCAGAGCTGCTAAGTGTTACCAAGGGGGCTGATTTAATTATTCTCCCCTTCCTGTGTGTTATATGGTGTAGGTGCAAAGGTGTAGGTGCAGTGTAAGGACAGGTAAGCAGATAGCAGAAGGAGAACGGAGATGGGCAAGAAACTCAGGTAAGCAATTACTTGGCAACAAAAGCACCATTATACCAGCTCTTATCTAATGTCCTGAATTTTTTTCATCTACTTCTTTGATCTCTGCTTTGATCTAGCCTCCCAGAAATGTCTCATCTTCTTCCCTGTGTTCCCTGGGTCCACATTGCTGGATGCTGACTCTTTCGCTCTTACCACATCTATTTCTTGAGCTCCAGGTGCTCATTTTCAAATATCTAAGAGACGACTCTACTGGCATGCCATATAGGCACCTTAACTTGTTCCCAAAGAATCTGTTATTTCCCCCTTTCAAGCCTGTTTCCTTTCAATATTTTATATCTCAGTTAATGCCACCACCATCTACCAGTCAACAAAGTCAGAAGAACTTGGTTTTCCTTGACTCTTCTATTCATATTCAGTTTTTATTTAAGTTGGATTTTTTTCCAACCTCCTGAATATGTCTTGAGGCTCTTTGCTCTTCTCTGTTCCCACCACCACTGATTTGGTTCAGGCATTCATCTTCTCTTGCCCACAAAATAGCAAGGAAGTGGTCTCCTTGCCTTCAGTCTCACTTTCTCCTAGATATCTTCTATAGCCTTGTGAGACTTATTTTTAGAAAAGCTATTTTTCTGCTTAAAAATCTCTCATTAATCTTTGCTTCCCATTGGTTAGAGAACAAACACTTGTTAATAGTAAGGTAATTTGTAATCTTAACCATCTCTTACTTTTCAGGCTCTAACTGTAGCCGCTGCTATTCACCATCTTGCAAATCTTTTTGCTTATAGTTTCAGAAAACTTCAGTCTCTTTCATGGGTCCCTGGCTCAACATATGCTGTTGTTCCAACTACATGGGATCCTCTTCTCTACCAATTCTGCCTGATGGACCCAGTTTGTCCTGTAAAACTTATCTCAGTAGGTTTAAATGGCCTCTTAAAACTATTTGAGAGCTCCCACCACTATCCTCCGAGTAATATGTATTTCCTCATTTGTGTTATAATAGTACTTTTATTATAACTTCTTGGCTTAATGTTTGAATTCCCTATAATTCCTCTTCTGACAGTGTTCTGCAAAATTTGAGTTGGAGAATGTCATTAAATGTCTAAGTTTAAATGAAGTATAATGGCCATATTAATTAAAATAATAGTACCTAGAATAGTGTCTGGCACTTCCAATGCCTTACCCTCATTGTGATTGGCATTTTCTCCTTCATCAAGCAGCTGTAAATTCAAAGGATCACCATCAAGTCGCTATGAACAAATACAATCACACCTAATTTCCCTCCATAAATGCTAATTTCATGAATCCTGTTTTAATTTGTTTTGAATCTGGTTAACCATAGAAAGTTATCAAAAAAACTATCTTCCATTTTCCCTCACCCTCACTCCCTTTCTTGCTTTCCTTATATAATCAATAATTAATGAAATCACTCACATTTGTGTTACCCATGGCCGACTGAACTAAATCAATATTGTTTATCAAAGTGATTATAAGTTACTTTATTTGGGGTATTTAAAAAAATTTTTAGTTCATTTCAAGAACTCATAGAGAATAAAAAATAAATTAGTTGGTCCAAGTTGTTTCCTAAATTACAAATTATTTTCATCACTCAATATCACAACATAAGGTAATTTGTTTGACATTCCCTGTTTTCCAATTTTTCCATAGTTATAAGATTTGCTTAAATATTAAATACTATGCATTTCTTGCTCTGATTCTGATATTTTAATTAATAGGTCCATTTTATTTATTTAAACTTAGACATTTAATAGTATTGCCTGACTCAAACTGCAGAACACAAGCAGAGTGGTGAATACTGGATGTCAATATTGAATGATTTCCTGATAAAAGGGACATGTTGCTGATGCCATGCCTTTTGCCCATTCCTTCCATGAGTATGGCTGTTATTCTTAGATCTCTGGGAGCCAACTTTCAACCATGATAGCACAAAACAAAAGACTTATAGAAGTGCTACCCGTGACATAGCTCAAGTTGAATAGCTTAAACTAGAAACAGCAGCTATGTATTTAATAACTTTTGCCATGTGAGGAAAAAAACCCCCCAAAAACCTAACTTGTATATTTGGTAAGGGTGTGGATGAGACGGGTGTTCCCACAAAACAAGTCTGAAGAAAGGAAAGGAGGCTATTTTAGGTGAAAAAAAAAATTGTTAAAGCAGCTTGAGTTAATTAAATCTCATGCTGGCCTTATTTATTTGCTTTCTTGTCTTTGTGCCTCTCTCCTTCTCTCAGCTTAATGTTGGCTATCTTGAAGTTAACTGGCTTCAATTGGAGGACCACACCCTTAGTTTGATCTTTCCCCTGAGCCACTTCATTCAACAAAGAAATTTTACTGGTTTCTTTTTCCTCCAAAATCTTTTTAAATGTCACATCTTACTGTGTCTAGGAAATAATTTTGGGTGTGGTTATGGTATACAGAACATGGAACTGATGAGAACCAAAGTGATGAGAATTTTACTGAGTATTTGAGGGAATTGATTTCCTCCAAACAGCAACAACAGCACCACCCCCAACAACAACAGCACTAAGTTAGAAAGCCTTTGGCTGGTAATGACAATACACACATTGGAACCAAAATTTTCATGAGTGGAATATAGCTTAAAATATTTTAGAGACTTCCCAGCTGGGGAGGGGGGACATGCTCCTCAATACCCACTTTAGAGGGGTATCCTCCCAGGGGCAGAGCCAATGGCCCACAACTGTGGGTGAGAGAGTTGTTCATGGAGAACAGAATCAAGATTAAATGAAGAACTCTTCTCATGACAGAACGGGGGACAACACAATGTCTGTTCAGTGACAATCATGTGTCTCCCATTCTTCGTCTTTCTGAATGGGGTGTTTATTGAAGTTAGTCTGTCCCTAGTTCCAGCATTGAATATATTGAATAATGAGTATATGTGGGGAAGAGTGGAGTAAAACACATCATTTTAGTCAATTGGACATCAAACAATAAGGAGTCATGATATAGGGCATTGAGCAGCACTTGAAATCTTAGACACTTTGACTGGAAAAGATTTGGATTGTCCTTCTGGGCACAGGGTAGACATGGTCTATGTGTGGGAGGAAGATCAAAATGGATATTTGGTGACTAGAGGGTGGACTGTGGCAGAGGCTGGCATGACACCACTTTGTTTTCATCTTCTTAGGTACACAAAAAGCCTAGATTTTTCAGTTACCTTTATATTTAGAAATTGAAGTCATAAGCTATGTGACTAGACATGGTATGGACAATGGTATATGGGTAGAAATGATTTATGCCAGTTCCAGGCTTCGCTTCTAAAAATCAATGTGTAGTCTGCCACACCATCTTGTCTCATAAACTTGCTGATTGGATGGATGAAGTGGTAGATTCCCAGGGACTCTGGGGGGAGTGGAGCCATTCAGTGGAAGAGGTCAGCTGGAGAGTATGTTTCCAAAGTTGAGCAATTGTACAGTGTTAGGGAGATTATTATAATTTATTTTCCAAACCAGAGCAGTTTTCAGAGTAAAAGGGGGTGTTATTAGTAATTGTGCTGGGACAATAGACATACACCATAACTGTCCAGGGAAAATTTGATGTATGAAGGTCCAATGTAGCATAGGAGTCTTTGGTGTGGGCTCCACCAGTTTAAAGAGTTCCTGGGAAGCACCAGACAATCAAAAGAGGAAGCAGTTGAATGTCTGCCCTGACAGAGAGCATTTTATTGCCACGAAAAAGCTTCAGACATTACCAGATAAGGGAAATGGCCTTTCCCCTTTCTCTCTAATTCCTTCTCTCTACCCTGACCCTGGAGGATCTAGGAGCAAGATATTGAGTAGGGAAAGAAGGCTGAAGAGAAAGTTAGAAAAACATTAAAAGGCATAAGACTATGTCTGATTTCCCCATTGGTATTTTGCAAAAGTCCAGATTAGGTCTGTATTATGGAAAAAATAAACTTTGAATCGGATGAGCAACGGGAGTTTTTATTGGACTTTTAAAAATCTTCTGACAAGGGTCTTTTTTTTTATCTTCAAGTAGCTAGAAAAATGATAGGATCTACTTGAAATAATTGCAGTAATGAAAGCTAACATTATATAGTACTTTTTATGCTATCTTCCAAATACTGTTCTAATATTTATATTAGTTTGACTATACATATTAGTTTAATATATGTTAACCAACATATACTTTACATTAATTATAATTAATTGTGGGAACAATACTCTGTATTGCCTCTTTCAGCTGAACTGCCTCTACAGAGAACAATCAAAGATAGTAGTGGAGAAAAATAAACCTGCTTTCTGAGTATACTCCAATGAGTCCAGGCGATTAAACTGTTAGACATGCATAAGAATGCAGTGTCAATCAAGGATCAATGGTAATCATAAAACTGGAGAGAAAATCATGGTGCTAGAAAGGTAGATCTGGTATAATACCCCCGAACCAACAAAACCAAAAAAACAAGCGAGTTTCTTAAGGAATGGACACCAGGTGTCCAAGTCTGAGTCTGTTGAGATATTTCCTATCAATCAGCATGCATCTCTGTAGAATGGGGAGAGGCGATGGATGACATTGAGGATGTTGTGAGAAGGAAGAACTTGAGAAGAGAAACAAGCCAGTTAAAGAACCTTGTGTCTGTCCCTGGAGCCAAGACTTAACAAGGAGAAGGAAGAGTCATCAGTGTTATAAAAACCCAAAAGGATGCTCGTAGAAATGATCCTGGCAATTTTGTTGCTTCTCTTTTTTATTTTTTAAAGGAAAGATATTTTGCCATGTTAAAATCAATTTCCTGCCCATAGAATTTGAGTTTCTCTAGCCTCAAGAGGAAAACGAGAGTCACGTTCAAATGAAATATCCTTTTCTTTCAGGTTCTACCTCAACTATGCTGAACATTTGGCTGAACCTTAGCTGGACCACGTCCAGCAATGTTAGATAATCCTAATCAATGCAGCACTCTCCTGTTTTATCACAAATAATTTGCCTAACTTTTATAATTCATACTTGTGGGTTCCTCCAAAGAAGCAACAGGCTATCTGATGCTTTTCCTATAAAGATACACATAATTGAGAGCAAATCAAGACCTTCTTTTCCTGAGTGAAATAAATTCAGTGTTGCAGTCTGGGTTAGAAACTAGGTTTATGACCTAGGGGGTCCTGGATGTCTCTGCAGCTTCCTCTTTGCATCAGACGCCAGAATCCAGTTGACTTGGTCCAGATGGTTGCCAATCTGTGCAGCTGCTCCTCTCACTGCTTCTCCCTCTGCCCGCCATTAGTTGAGTTGTGCTGAGGTGTTGGAAGGTCTCCAAACCATGTTTGCAAACCATGTACTACCTCCTAATAGACCAAGGAGAGGAAAGAAAGTTGGAGGTGCTACCCTATATAGGTGAAAGTGCCACAGCATGAGATTAAACTGATGGAACATGTTTGTGGTTTGTTGGGAGTGTGAAATGACAAACTAGAGCAAGTGAGCACCGATCAAGCACATTGTTCCTCCCCTTTTTTTTTTTTTTCCTTTTTTTTCTGTGCTTACTCCTCAAATACCAGGCTGCCTTTGTCTGCTCTCACTTTGGGGGAGACAGCCTTCTTTCTGGATGGCTAAGGTAATAGCTTTCAAGCTCTTTTTTCTTCTTCTTATATTACAGATGTAGTCAACAGGGCTTTGCTTTATTGCTTTGTTATTCTCCATTTGGAACAAGAAATGCAAATCTTTTCTTCTAAGTCCTTATAAGTATTTATTTTCAAGATGCAGACTCACCTGTGAACCTGTCTTCTTTCCCCTTTTCTGAAGTCCAACCCCACCACTGAGAAAAAGCCTGCAATAAAAGAAGAGGAGAATGGCAGAACGTGGGCTGCATCCATTTCTCATTAACTTAGGAACTGTCCTGGTTTAGAGGCACCAAGTCCACACCCTAAAACCCAGTAGATTTAGCTTCCACTGTCTACTTCTCTAATTCAATATGCCTTTAGGTCACCATATTGTTATGATGGTTAAACTGTCATATGAGATAAGTGCTTACCTTTTACCATATTAGGGGACATTATCTGAGGACATAATGAACTTAATCCATCTAGTGTCTGATTTGCTCACCCCTCTTTCACGTTCTCCTATATACTCGTATGCTCAAGAAAGTTTTATCTTATGTTCACTGTTCGAGGTGTCTTATTTGAGTAGTCTGAAGAAGGTACCTGAAGAAGGGAGTCCAAGTTAGCTAGGCCTGATTATAGAGCTCTAAAGGGTAGGTCAATTTAACAAATGTACTATAAGAATTCTACTCATTCATTCTTAATAATTGAACAAAGTCATGCTTTTCTGCATACAGATAAAAATCTATTCAGAGCTTTTAAGTCCTGAGTTCTGATGAGCTATACAGGGCTTTTGTCTCTATGGGCTCTTCAAAATGCTACATTCTTCAAAGAACCCTGAAGGGGGATCATAGGGATGACACAAAAGATATCTTGGACAACCTTTTTAAAAATTTAACATTTTATAATGATTTAAGTGTGAGAAAATCAGAGACACATGGATTGCATTTCCCTTGGAATACACATGGGTTTGAAAATTAAGGGAAAACAGGCTTGGCACATTGTGGTTGGGTATTATTGAATGTAAAACATTTGGGGAAAATATTTAGATTTTTTGACAAGCACCCAAAATGACCAAACTCACTCATCTGTTTCTCTGCCCTCTGCCGCTAACATTAGCCAGGCATTGCAGGGCTTTCGAAGTGAGAGGATACAGGGGATTTTGTGTTTTTGTCAGGAAATGAACCTTGCCCTACTTCTCTATTCCTCTGTTTTCTTTACCATATCGCCCACAACTTAGGGGGATGAATAATTCCTCCCTTTGAAGAGTGGTATAGTTTTGGGACAGTGTGTTTTAGCGCTGAGTGAATACTCATTTGTATTTAACTCTGCAGAGCCCAGAAGGGGAGGGTCAATAAATCCTTATTGAGTCAGATTGACTGAATAACTTAAGAAATTGTCTGCCTTGTAGTTGTATTATGCAATTGTTAGTTGCATTGTGACTGGCTGCAAACTTACACCTTCCATCCTCCTTCTTTCTTCCATAAATATTTATTGATCACCTATTATGTACAGGGTAACATGCTAAATACTGCCGGGAGCTAAAGAGTTGATTTTTAGGTATTTCTGGGTATAAGCATAAAGTAGATATGTACTAAGTTGGATATTTTGGGGTTTCCTTTTCTCTTTTAGGCGTTTGTAGATGATTATGCATAATCTGTTATTTGTTCTTCTACGATTCATCACATCTTCATTTATGTGGTGTTTCTGGCACATATGCCTCTTATATACTGATTCTATAGTAGAGGACACAAAAATGTAATTCGTTCATAAATAGATGGTCTGATTCTACATACTTGAATGGTGTTCTAAACGTGGGTTTGCATCAGGAAGCTATCCCAGGGTGATGTCACAATAGATAAGATAAGGCCTTGGCCTAAAATCTCCTTGGAGTTTAGCCTTTTAAACACTATTTATAGTAATCCCCCACTCCCTATTACCAAGGTTTACTGGAGTTATATCTTTAAAAAAGTAATGAGCCAAGAGACTTTAAGTAGATTATACTATGAAGACAATTATAGGCAGTCTAGTCTTCCAAAGTAAGATAAGGGAGACTTATTATCACATAAACAGTTGAAGTCTACTTTTTCTGCCCTCCATTACTGCATACCTGGAGTCTAGAAACAAAGTGCAAACCTGAAAAAGATTTATTTTTTTGCAGTTTTTGGGAGGGGATTTTATAATTCTCCAAGTTTATTAGTGCTGTAGAAATAAAATTCAGTCAGGTTTCAAGCTTGAGCCCACTGGAATATGGAAGCCTGAAAATTGACCTTTGATTTATTTAGTTTTATAATAAGCACACTAGGATGGGCTACTTGTACCTAGTGGGCAAGCGGGCATGCAGTCAAAATTTCCAGAATAAGAGAATATCTGGATCCTGTGAAAATGTCAAAGTGAACTTCTCAAAGTCCTACAATCTATAGCTATGTCTTCATCCTTGCTTTTTTCCTCTTTACAACAGATGGTCACCACTGAACAAATATCTCAATGTCTAGTCGAATTTTGCAATATGTGTATGCAAAAGGTGCTGTCAAATATTTTAACGGAGAGTTAGATCCTGGAAATAGTCATGTTTCCATGACTCTCTAAGATTTTTGAGCATTGCTAAGTAAGCTATTTTATTTGCTTTTATGATCTCTATTCTAATTAATTAAAAGTCACCAATTAGACTTAAAATCTGTATCTACTATATGCTTCTCAAACTTTCAGTTAAACCAAGATGAGTAGATTTTTATCTGTATTTTAAGGTTTTAAACGTTAAATACAAATCTCACTAGACAATTTTATCAAAAGAGTCTAGATAACATAGCAACCATTACTTTGGCAACATAGCATATGATTACCTATATGCTCCTCTTTTCACTTTGTATCTCATTCATCTACATAGCTTTAGTAGGCAACCCCTTTTATGGCATAAAAGAAAATGAAAGGAAAAATAAGAGTCTATGAATACTTTATCTATTCTTTAGCAAGATAGTAGACTTGAAAAATTACAGAAGTGATGAATTTTTCCAATTGCTAAATTGGAGTTAAACACACACACACACACACACACACACACACACACACACACACACAAATCACTGTTCATTTTGGTTTCTACTGAGGTTTATACCTATCACTTACATACTACAAAATTGTGACAAACTATGTTTCTTAATGCCTCTAATCTTCTCTCTGATATCAGTATTAGTAAAAAGTCTCCATACTATGTCCCATGGTCTCCAAATCTCTCTGAGTTCTTATTCTAGTGAAATGTGTGTATCTGAAAACAGATAAAGTGTGCAAAGACCAAATAGATGTGAAGACCAATTAAACTCCTGATGAAGATGGCTTGCAAGTTCGTGTGAAAAGGTCAGGCGAGATTCATTGAACATGTAGGAGCTCAATAAAGATTTGAATGAGTCCTAGATGTATGTGTGTATATTAGTTATCTATTGCTGTGTAGCAAAGAACTCCAAAACCTAACAGCTTAAAACAACAATCACTGATTTTCTCACAACTTCTTTGAAGCAGGAATTGGGCAAGGCTGAGCTGGGTGGTTCTGGCTTGATCATGAAGTCAAGCTGTTAGCCTGAGCTGCTGTCAGTCCATTCTGATGATTCAACAAGGAGAGGATCTGCTTCCAAGCCCTGCTCTTGGGGGCCAGAAACTACAATTCTTTTTTTTTTATTTGAATTTATCTTTTTTTACAGCTTTGTTAAGATGTAATTGGCATAAAACAACATTGTGGAAGTTTAAGGTGTACAACATGATGATTTGACACACTTATATATTGCAAAATGATTACCACAGTAGAGTTAACATTTTCATCACCTCACATAATTACTATTTATTTTTTTGGTGAGAACATTTAAAATCTAATCTCTCAGCAACTTTTAAATATATAATACAATATTGTTAACTATGGTCACCAAGCTATAGATTTGATCCCCAGAACTTATTACTTTCATTACTGGAAGTTTGTACCTTTTGATCGACAGCTCCCACTTTCCTCCATTTGCTAGGCTCTGGCAATCACCATTCTAGCCTCTGTTTCTATGAGTTCTGCCATTCATCAATAGACAGACATTTAGGTTGTTTCCATATCATGACTATTGTGAACAGTGCTGCAATGAACACAGGAGTGTAGATATTTTGTCAAGATCCTGATTTCATTTCTTATGGACATATACACAGAAGTGGGATTGCTGGATCATATGGTAATTCTATTTTTAATTTTTGAAGAGCCTCCATATTGTTTTTCATAGTGGCTGTACCAGTTTACATTCCCACCAAACATGCACAAGGGTTCCCTTTCCTCCACATCCTCACCAAAAGTTGTTACGTCCTGTCTTGATAATAGCCATTCTAACAGATGTAAGGTGATGTCTTATTGTGGTTTTGATTTGCGTTTCCCTGATGATTAGTGATGTTAAGTATCTTTTCATGTACCTATTTGCCATTTGGATGTCTTCTTTGGACAAATGACTATTTGGATCTTCTGCCTAGTTTTTAGTCAGATTTTTTTTTCTATTGAGTGATATAAGTTCCTAATATTAAACCCTTACCAGATATGCTTTGCAAATATTTTTTCCCATTTCGCAGGTTGCCTTTTCATTTTATTAATTGTTTATTTTGCTGTGCAGAAGCCTTTTTGTTTGGTGTAGTCTCATTTGTTTATTTCTGCTTCATTGTCTATGCTTTTGATGTCCTATCCAAAAAATTGTGGCCAAGACCAATGTTAAGGAGCTATTTCCTTATGTTTTCTTCTGGGATTTTATGGTTTCAGGCCTTATGGTTAAGTCTTTAATCCATTTCAAGTTAATTTTTGTGAACAGTATGAGATAGGGGTCTACTTTCATTTTTTTGTATGTGATTACCCAGTTTTCCTAGGACCCTTTTTTGAAGAGACTATCCTTTCCCTACTGTATATGCAAAAATATACTTTTTGTCATAAATTAATTGGCCCTATATGCATGAGTTTATTTTTGGGCTCTAAATTCTATTCCATTTGTCCATACCTATTTTTATGCCAGTATCATACT
>NW_017731376.1:933631-938006 GCF_001890085.2 Hipposideros armiger | reverse complement strand
TACAACCACTGTATGAGATGCACCCAATGTTTAGACCCCAAATTTTTCAAAAAAAGGTGCGTCTTATACATGGGTACCTAATAAATGAAAAATTATAAATCAAGAGAAGATAATAAATGTTTTGCAGAAAAATAAAAACAATGTAAGGGAGAAAGAGAGTGCAGCAATGGGGGAGGTATAATTTTAGATGAAGTCATTAGGGTAAGCCATATTGAGAAGCAAATACCTAAAGGCAGTGAATTATGTTTTCATAGATTGACTTGAGAAGATCATAGAAGTATTTAATATATATTTTTTTACTTTTCAAGTACGGTTTACATTCAATGTTATAGAGAAGATTATAGAAGTCTTTTGAATTATAATGTGATGAAACAATTATCACAAGTGGAGCAGAAAGAACTACAAATGAGAAATTTCACAAGATATATATCATTTATGCAATATAACATACATATATCTTACAGTGACACATTGTAAAGAAAGTGAGCTTGCCAATACACTGGTGGCCAAATGAGGCCAAAAGTCTGCTGGTCCATGTTTCCTGAAGTTCATCTTAATGCTGCCAAAGTTGTGAAATGGATGCTTTGGAATTCCAAGCCTGTATTTACTTATTGCATTATTGATTCATAGTTTAGTTTATTCAGTTAACATTTGTGAGTGTTGGTGAGGTCATGGACTTTTCTGGGTATTCCTGTGTGTAGTATCTATGGCAAACAAATAGACTGGTTGTATTTGGATATATTTTGTGGCAGATTGCAATAGAAATTCAAGACTTACCTCCTTTACCAATGAAGATTGCATATTGTATTACAGATAAAAAAATGCAATGAATGTCCTTTTATACTTTGACCTGCTTGTTTCATATATATTACCAGAAATGTTTCATTGCAGAAAGATATATTGAAATATACAAAGATATATTGAGCACTTGCTCTGTTTTCTCATAGTCTGAAAAAGATGAAAAGACTTTATTTATACCTTTGAGGAGCTCACAATATAGGGCAAATCAGTAAATAATTGTAATAAAGTTTCGCATATTCTCTTTAAAGTAAAATTACATTTAATTTTTTCTCCCTCTTGCCCTCTCAAAGCTCCATGAGGGGCACAGACTGTGTGTCTTATTTGTATATAACTGTGCTTCTAGCTCTTGCTAAATGCCTGGCGCAAATATTTAGTGAATGAATAGTGGACTTTTATCTAAATTGTTTTCTTTGTTCATTATCTATCTGAAAAAACCCACATAAATCAGTCTGGGGTGGTTTAGGTAAACCACTGTGTCATGCACTCTGTATGCTCAATCAAAGATGATGAGGGTGATAATTGTCCCAATTATTCTAATGCCGTTTCTATAATCAGTCTATTTTAGGCAAACTAGGCCTGTTAATTACTTTATACCAAAGTGGAAAATTACTAAAGAGCATGCCTCTGCAAAGGCAGGGGGAGGGGAATTGAAAAACTGACTTTTAGAGTTCCTCTTCATCTTATGATTTATGAGTCTTTAACTGCCAATCTCCCTCGATATGTAAACACATGGTCCTCCTATGTTGATAAATCAAGTTAATTTTATTTGTGTGTTTTGTAGTGTACTGTCCCCTTAGGACCCCATATTATATTGACACCATGGGATAAATTTGGACAGACTTAGAAAACAGTCTGTTTTTATATGATCTCTGTGGGATTTGCTGCTGATGTGGTAATTTGAAAAACTAATATATATATATATATATATATATATATATATATATATATATATATATTTTTTTTTTTTTTTGCACCGGAAACACTGTCTCTACATTAAAATGGCAAAAAGAGAAAAAGTCAATGCAACAATCCTTTCTGAATCCGTATTATAATTTGGAAGCCACAAAGGGATTCAGTCAAAAGTAACTTCTTTTGAATGAACTCTTAGGTCACTGACTTGGATTTGAACATGATTTTGATTTTTAATGTGTTTTTATGGGGATATTATTGTTTGAAGTGGAACCTAGTCACCTCAGCTGGGTCCCATTCCTGAGTTACATTTGTCCCATAGAACCAGGCTTCGCCTTGATATCATACTTTCTGGTCTGTCCGTTTTCCCTCTCTTGGACTAGACAAGCCTCTTACTAAACCCTAGGTGATGATTGGAATACCAGTTTCCCACCTAGCCCCTGATAATCCTTTGTCCTTGAGGGGGGATCCTATTGCCAGTCCCCAACAGTTAGCAGAGGAACAGAAAAGAAGAGTTTGTAAACTACGTGGACACACTCTTTGGGATAATTAAGAGTGTTGTAAGTAGGAAGAACATGGACTTTGAAGTTACACAGGCCTGGTTTATATTTCAGAATGCCATTTACTAGCTCGTGATGTTTTAGCAAATTTCTTGATCACTTTAAGATTTAGTTTTCTAATTTGTGAAATAGGTACTAAGTAAATAAGTTGTAGCTGTTGTTAATTTTTACCATATAATGCTATTTCTTTAGCAATGTTGGTTCCCCATTTTTCCACATTGCGAAAGACTTCTTACTTCTCCCTGCCAGCACACACTGCAGGTTCCAGCTCGCCACACACCCAAACCAGCCATGTCTAGACACTCAGGGTTTACTCAGAAAAACAAGCTTCGTGATAGTCTACCAAAGAGATAGTTGAAAGGCCATGCTTAATTGATTCCTTGTAGGTCTTCTGCTGGGTTTCCTTTAGACTGGGATGATTTTCATTAGATCTTATGCACACAAGCATTTTCTAATTTATGTGTCTGTCCTACTATTTCTCTTGTTTCTATTATACATCCTTTGGAACCCTAGTTAGCAGCTTTAAGTGATGTCTGCAAGGCAATAATGCTCTGTAATTTAAACTTTCTAAATAGTGTGCTAACTGCTTTACAATTTTCCCTCTATACTATTAATCGTGTATGTGTGTGTGTGTGTGTGTGTGTGTGTGTGTGTGTGTGTGTGTGTGTGTGTGTGTNACAGAGACAGAGAGAGAGAGAGAGAGAGAGAGAGAGAGAGAGAGAGAGAAGGAACATGACTGTGTCAGGTTAAGACGAAAGTCTCAGTTTTTTTATACCCTAATCTGGAAAATGACATGCCATTACTTCTGCTGGATGCTGTTGTTCATACCGACCAACCCTGGTACAATGTGGGAGAGATGATGCAAGAGGGGCTCATTGGTGGCTGGGTATTACAGTGTGTATATGAGCCCAAAGTAGCAGGGTATCCTTTGGCTTTTTCACTACAGCAAGGCAATTGTCAATGTTTATGTTTTTTCTCAACTATTTGTTTTTTAGGTACTTAATATTTTACAAACAGTAGAGTTTTTTTAAAAAATTCTTTTCTGTATTGGTCCCAAACAAGAATTTTTAATTCCTTAATGCTTCAATTTTAAAAAAGGCCCCATGGTTTTTCTCTACAATTTAGCCAGCAGATGGAGCATGAAAACCTGACATTTTAGTAACTACTTTCATTAGGTTACATATAATACCATTTTATAGCTTTGGAAGAGGCCTCATCAACTGGTTTAGTCTTCTCATCCTACAGATTTAAAAGCAGTGGTCAGAGTCAGTACTAGAATCCAGGTCTTTAGACTTCCTGTATTTCCCCCTCTACCACCTGCCTCAATTAGAATCACTTGATGTTGCATGTAGGCGTTGCGAACTCAGTTCATTACAATTATTCACTAAGTTCCTATTGTGTTGAATTCATGCAAAGATGAATAAAACAATCTGTGTCCTAAAAGAGATTACAGTTCGGTTGAAGGGACAGAGACATAACTAATAAATTCAATGCAATGTACTAAGAATATAATACTTTCAGATTTAGGGCTGTGATACTTCAGGGTCACGTCATGGAGGTTCAGATAAGGAAACTCTGGGAAGAACCTTAACAAATTAGGAGGAATTATTGACATAGAATATGGGTGATAGAAGGTCATTCCTGGAAGAGAACCACTGTGAGGAAAGATGAAAAGGAGAGAAATAGTCTGATGCCTATGGAAACCAAGTAGTTCCACATTTCAGGTGCTCAAAAGAAAAATTAAGGTTAGAGTCACTCAAGTTCACTGAGTACTGCTTATACTATCACAATTAGTAGGATAGTCAGCCCTATAATCACCTTGTATTGACCAGGAGACTTTTCTTTGTTAGGCTATAATTCAGTCAGCAAAGAGTTTTTGAAAACCTACTATGTGCCAAACACTGCTTTAGGTGCTGGAAATACAGCTAGGAACTAAAAGATGAAACCCCTGTCTTACATGGAACGTACCATATTTCCCCATGTATAAGACGTACCCTTTTTAAAAAAATTTGGGGTCTGAAAACTGGGTGCATCTTATACAGTGGTTGTATGAGCACAAAAACAAGTGCAAAAAAAGTGGGAAATGCAAGTAAAAAAATCTACAC
>NW_017731376.1:889342-930181 GCF_001890085.2 Hipposideros armiger | reverse complement strand
TGTGTGTGTGTGTGTGTGTGTGTGTGTGTGTGTGTGTGTGTGTATGCTTAAGGACTAATCTATTACACAAACTGTCAAAATTTAGGGGACTAAAAACAAGTAAAATCTATAATTTTTTAAATGAAGCCAACCCATTTTGATGCTATACTGTATTTTGAAAGTTGTTTTAATTGCATAAGGAAGACAAAAGACTTTTGGGAGTACTTCCTTTATTCTAACTCCAGAACTGTCTTCCTGTTAATGTACTGGACACACTGCTGACTGAGAGTGGTGCAGAAGGGAGGATGCAATATGTAAATACACTAATGAGATCAATGTAAAGCATTATGATACATTCCTTTATCAGGTCTGTGGGACAGCTGGGTAAAAGAGTGGTTTTCATTTTCATAGGTTTGGGTGAACTTCTTTAGCAAATTCTGTCTCCTGGATTCTGTGATTCTAGTTCTGTTATGCTTTGCTTAATTTTTTTCTTTTGGTTTTTCTGGGACTACAAAGGGTAGAAGCGGGCACTTTAGGAATATGTGGCTAGATTTCTTTTCTTTTCTCTGTGGCCAGTTCAATTTGGAACTTTTGTTTTCAACAATTTAGCTACAAAACCACAGGAGCAGATCTTTCTGGGGGGAGGGGTGGTTTCTGTGTGAGCAAAGTGGGGGTTGGTGATGTGATAACTGTCTTAAAGGTGTTCTTGGAAAAGTATAGATCATTATCTTTGGAGAAAAAAAATTTTTCTCTAAAAGATTAAACAAATTATTTTGGCTTACTGAACTTGATGGAATTATTTCAATGTTTTAATCTGGTCAAAACTTCTGGTAATTTTTCATATGTTAAGGGGAAAGCAAAAGGAGAGAAAAAGAGAAAAATAAACTTGTGAATAAGTTTCATCAAAAATTTTTAATTTTTAATCAAAATAGTAAAAAAAGAGAAGGGTTTAAGGTAGTGTGAAAGCATTTTAATGGCTAGGTACAAGTTTTAGTGGTGAAACTGCATAATCCCTAATACTGAATTTTAGAAATAAAATTGTGTTGGATCTTTCATCCCTAAATGGAATAATCTCTAGGGAATAAAAAACCCAAACCACTTAGGCTCATTCTAGAGGACAGTATTAATTAGGGTGAAAGTGTTAGGTATGTACCCTATTCTCTCATATTTGGGGTAGGGTAATTATGAGAGTGGAGGTTTTTCTTTTAAAAAAATTTATTTTTCAATTACGGTTTACATACAATATTATACTAGTTTCAGGTGTACACCATAGAGATTAGACATTTATATAACTTAAAAAGTGATGACCCCAATAGGTCTAGTATCCATCTGACACCATACATAGTTATTACAGTATTATTGACTAGATTCCCTATGCTGTACTTTACGTACCCTTGTGGCTATTTTTATATCTGGCAATTTGTACTTCTTAATTCTTTCACCTTTTTGGACCCATACCCCAACCACCACCCTCTTATCTGATGACCATCAATTTGTTCTCTATATCTGTGAGTTTGTTTTGGTTTTGTTTGTTCATTTATTTTGTTTTTTAGATTCCACATATAAGTGAAATCTTATGGTACTTGTCTTTTTCTGTCTGACTTATTTAACTTAGCATAATATCCTCTCAGCCTACCCATGTTGTGCCAAATGGCAAGATTTCATTCTTTTGTATGGCTGAGTAATATTTCATTGTATATATGTACCACCTCTTCTTTATCCATCATCTATCGATGGACACTTTGGTTGCTTCCATATCTTGGCCATTGTAAATAATGCTGAAATTAACAAAGGGATACATGTATCTTTTCAAATTAGTCCTTTGGATTTCTTTGGATCAATACCCAGAAGTGGAATTGCTGGGTCATATGCTAGTTTTATTTTTAATTTTTTTTAGGAAACAGCACACTGTTTTCCATAGTGACTGCGCCAATTTACAATCCCACCAACTGTGCACCAGGGTTCCATTTCTCCACATCCTTACCAACAATTGGTTGTGTGTTTATTGATAATAGCCATTCCAACAAGTATAAGGCAATATTTCATTGTGATTTTGATATGCATTTCTCTGATGATTAGGGATGTTGAGAATATTTTCATATGGCTATTGGCCATCTGTATGTCCTCTTTGGAGAAATGTCTATTCATGTCCTCTGACCATTTTTAATTGGATTTTTTGAGTGTGATGTAGAGCTGTATCAGTTCTTTATATATTTTGGATATTAATCCCTCATTGGATATATTTTTTCTAATATCTTCTCCCATTCAGTAGGTTACCTTTTGTTTTGTTGATAGTTTCCTTTGTTGTGTAGAAGCTTTTAAGTTTGATGTAGTCCCATTTATTTATTTTTGCTTCTGTTATCTTTGCCCTAGGAGACATATCCAAAAAAATATTGCTAAGACTGATGTCAAAGAGTTTATTGCTTTACCTACTCATGCATAGTTCTTTGCCTGTCACATGGATTAAAAACCCAGAAAACTCTATTCATTGCAAATGTAGTCAGTACTTCTTAAAAACAGATTCTTAAGAAACTGAAAGGAGTGAGTGTATATTGAACAACATTAATTGGTAAAAAAGAAATGAGATACAAGACTAAAATACTTTTGGAATTCCAAGTCCCCTTGAGTGTATTTTCTCTTTCTCTTCTGAAGCAATCTGCTTCTCTGCATACCTGGTGCCACTACCACAGTGCAGGCAAATGTAATTTTCTCTCAGGATTACTTTGACAGTTTCAAATTGAATTTACTCATGTTGGCTTCTTCCCTACCCCAATCCAATGTCTGCACTATAGTTATTATCCGTTGGCTCTAAACCTTCAATGGCACTTACACTGTCTGCTGAATACAGTAAATCTCCCTGTGTGGGTCACAAAGCTGTCAGAACATTTCCTGATTCATGGGCCCCACCTTACTGGGTGCTTAGAGTACTTTCATTGCTTTGATCTCTAGCCTTGTTCTGTATATATCAAATCTTTTGCATTTATGGCTTTTCTGCCTGGAGTGAATTTTTATCTTCTTATTTTTCCCTATTTCACCTCTTCCCCCAAAGTAGTTCTTATATATTAATAAAAACAAACAAACAGTGACATAACAAAAAAACCAAAGCAAAGAAATAGTATCCTATGGCTAGATGATTGGTGATGAGAGACTTCTTTCAAAGCCAATATCAGGATTATGGTGCTACCATGAGCTGTTTGTATTAGCTTAGGTAGAAAGCTCCCTCACTCAAACACTTTTTACTGGATCTTGGCAGAAAAAGTGTTTATAGCAACTCAGCTGGGAAGGAGGAATCAACTACTAGATTCTTTGAAATCCCCCAAAGGACTTCCTTTCATTTCAGCTGGGTGAGTTTTGTTGCATCTCAGTGAATCCCTGATCCAACACACACACATAATTCAGCTTTAGCAATGGGTATAAACACTTTCTACAGCTTTCGTAAGTCAAATAAGAAGGCCATGCAATATATAGAATGACATAGACATTTCCACTTATCACATCCAAAAACAACTTATATAAATCTGAAACTACCTATCATAACTGAACTAGATATCAGATCTTATTCATCTTTCAGATCTCCCTTCTTTGAGGCATATTCTTCCTCCACTGAGACTTTTCTTTTTACTTACTCCTCTGTAGTCTCCTAGCGTCTTGTCCATACCTCTCTCAGAGAACATTCATCACAAGCCCTTTGCTGATGTGTCTGCCTTTCCCAAGAGACAGTGAGGCTTGAAGATGGATCATGATTATTCATCTTTTTGGCTCCAAAGTATAACACAAGATACTTTATAAATGTTCACTGAGTGGATAAGACTTTAATTCTTCTTAAGATCTTATGATTCCTTTATATTCAGAGCTATGGAGAACCAAATGAGGCGATGGTTTTAAATTAAGAAAAATGATGTGTTGTCTGCATACTTTTATTATTTTCCTTGGGAGAAGACTTTCTCCCAGCATTGGTACACTTATTTATTAACAGTGTTTTTAACTGCTGACTTGGCAAATATGAGGCCTGACAAGTAAGTCAGCGAACTTATTGCAATGATGTTGCTAATCTTTTTTGATATCAGAGGGATTATTCATTATGAATTTGTACCAACTGGATAAACAGCTAACCAAGTTTACTATTTGGAAGTACTGAAAATGCTGCATGAAAAAGTTAGACTACCTGAACTTTTTGCCAACGATTCATGGCTCTTGTATGATGACAATGCACCAGCTCACACCAGCTCACTGTCTTTGAGGGAGTTTTTAGCCAGTAAACAAATAACTATTGGAACACCCTCCCTACTCACCTGATCTGGCCCCCAATGACTTCTTTCTTTACTCACAAATAAAGGAAATATTGAAAGGAAGACATTTTGATGACATTCAGGACCTGAAAGGTAATACAATGACAGCTCTGATGGCTATTCCAGAAAAAGAGTTCCAAAATTGCTTTCAAGGATGGACTAGGCACTGGTGTTGGTGCGTAGCTTCCCTAGGAGAGTGCTTCGAAGGTGACTGTAGTAATATGCAACAGTGAAATATGTAGCACTTTTTCTAGGATGAGTTTTCGAATGTCATTGTCAGAACTCATATGTTCAGGACCTGCATGGAAAAATTATAAGGGTTTCTTAAGATTTTGAAAAGATATTAGAAAGATATGAAGAGATACATTGTCTTCATCTGTCTGGGTTAATATAGCAGAATAGATGGCATAGCTTACCCATGGACTGAATAACTTATCATCAACAGAAATTAATTTCTCAGTCTGGAGGCTGGGCGTGTACAACCACTATGGTTGTGTTCTGGTAAGGATGCTTTTTCTGTTTCATCTTCTCACTGTATTCTCACATGGTAGGAGGGGCAACAATCTCTCTGGGGTCTCTTTTATGAGGCACTGATATCATTCATTGGGGTTCTACCCTCATGACTTAAGCACCAACCAAAGGCCCTACCTCCTAATACCATCAACTTTCAGCATATGAATTTTAGGGGGAGCACAAACTTTCAAACCATAGCATATATCATGCTCACAATAGAGACTCAATATCAGAAGGATGTTGCTTCTTTCCACTTCAATCTGTTAGAACCATATGAAATTGTCATTTTTGTAGGTCGAAAACAGTTTAATGTCAATGACAAACGTCTGAACTAATATGTAAGTGCAATTATATTGGGTCATGACGCATTTTTGCATTGAAAAATATAGAAAAATACGTCATGACTTTCTCGACGATCCAATAATTCAAATATAAATAATGTTTGTATAGGAACTTGACAAGTTGATTCTATAATTTTTATGGAAGAGCAGAGACCCCAAAATAATCAAGACAGTGCTGAAGAAGTATAAAAAGGCAAGAGGACTTGCTCTATAAGGAATTATAACTTAGTATCCAGTGATAGTACTTAGGTTAGTATAGCATTGTCCCAGGAAGAGACAATGAACCGGTGGCACAGAATAGAGCATTCCCAAAAGAATTACCGACCTATGTGCCTGTACGGCACAGGTTCCCTCTCAGGTCCCTGAGCAATGGTAGGCTGTTCAGTAAACGATGATGGGATAATCCCAAAATGTGTTAACAGTGAAATTTTAAGTCTGCAGACAATCCTAAGCTCTTCTAGAGAAAGAAAAAATGATGATCTAAGGAAATTATAGGAAGATCTGTCAAGGCCATTGATATAAAAGCGACAGATGAGTTTCAGTGTTATATATTTGCCTATTCCATGGCATAGAAGCTGTGCTTTAGTGTCCAAGTTTGGTCCCTGTCCAGGTAAAATTCTTTATCCTTTTTTTCTGAACCTTCTTTCCTAGACTTCTTGTTTGTGGGCTGCAAGCCCTGTGTACAGCTGGAAGGCAAGGATATATCCAGGTGGCAAAACATGTGAAAAGGTTTTGATGGACTCTTAGGAATCAATAGCCTCTGGTTAGGCAAACTTAGTTCAGGATTCAGCTCAGAATATCATGTGCCTATCACATGCCAGTAATAATCCTCTCCTTCCCCTTTGGCCCATGACTAAATACAGGTTTGCTTTTATTAGTGAAAATGAGATGCTCTATGAAAAGTGAATCTGGTACAACAAATATACTAAAAAAACTCTAAAAGCAAATAAATTGTTTTGTGATTATTCACTCTCTTAAAATAAATATTAAATGACAAAGTTGACCTCACCAAAATGATGTTTTCTGAAAGCTTAGACCAGCTTATTAACAAAATTGTTCTTGCTGAATAGCATTGTAAAGAATCTGCTATCTATTTGGGTATCATGAAAGATGGACAATTATATTGAAATATTACATTGTTAGCAATGTAAATGAATTAGCTAAAAAAATAAATGATGTGAAAGCCTTTGACAAAAATTAAAATGCACACAGACATCATTACCATGGATCTAATAACTGCCTATGAATACCTTCAAGTAGGAAGTGAAAAAAACTTACCAATCCCTGAAAGGAAGCCTGTGCCAGTTCTCCTACAGGCTTTCCCTGAGGTGTCTGAACTATGCATTCACAGTTTAGATTGGAAATTAGTACTCAAAAAATTGTTACAGTTGTGGTGATTAAATCTCAAACTAAACCTAATCGTCTAGCCAAACAACCCATTGACAAGCATGTAGCAGAAATAAGATTTCAAACTTACCACAAATCCCAGAAGTTTACAGCCCTCAAATAAATGCATTCCACTCAAAAGCAAACAAAATAGCTTTTCAACATAAGTAGTCCTTTGAGTTTCAAAAAATCCCATCAAAGCCAAGTACTTCATCATGCAAATCAACTACTTGAAGGAGATGGCCAGTCAGCAGCATGCATGGATGATACCAAGAAAAGCAGGCTGTTTTCATCTGCTCAGCAGGACAGATTCCTTATGCCCTGGAATAAATGATCCCTCTTCCCACTACATCTTGAAAACGGACGTTTTAAAGATTTTTAAAAAGATGTTTTAAATGAAGCAGGTTTCAAATAAATTCCTTTTCCTGTGGCCTCTGAGTGAGCATCATAAAGAGCAGTTGTGGTAAAGTGGATATGAGCATATAATGTTAATGTCCCCAAATATGGTGACCAGCAATTATTGATTCAATCATTTAGAAAAACTTGGAATCTTAGAAATGGGTATAAAGGGTTCTGCTCATTAATGTGGCCCGGGTCTGTCACTATTGAGTGCCTTACTCAATATATCTAGTTATTGAAAAATATTATTAGGCTCTGACTGTTCAGATTCCAGAATGGAGAGAAGTGGGGGTTGACTGGAGTTGAAATTATGACTGATTGTCAGGATAACAGTGCTAATGGAGGCCCAAGCAGTCCTCTTCTGGGCTGTGTGGGAGGGAGTGCCACATTTAGTAGGTATATCATAGATAAAGGCTTTCTATGGGCATGAATGAAGGGCACCAAGATAGTGAAGAAGAAATGGGGTAGGTAAATTTTCCATGTTTGGGGTATTATAGTCCCCAGAAAATTTTAGGGCAGAGAATTAAGGAGGAAATTGAAAGAATTATAATAAGTGTACCAGCTGTTTGGCTACAGTCTAATTTAAAAGTTTTTCAGTTGTCATTCAATTTCTTAGAGTCAAGATTAAGTTTTCTTGGATGTGACCCTAGGGTTACTAGGGTTTCCAAGTACATAAGCAGTAGTATCTTTTTTGCAATGATGAGAAACCTGGCAGGTCAGTGTAACTCACTGTACAGGTCCTTAGAGAAGGAATATACAAGACTTGGGTCTATCTTAACAATGTGGGAGGGGTCACACCCCAATCACTATTCAGCTATAGTGAGTGTTTGATTTGGAGAACACTCACAAGTATTCTATTCCACAGAAGGAGGAAGCCTTTTAGGGGCGTAGAGAAAACTGGCAAAGGAAATCAAGCAGTTATTACTCCATGCTTCACTTAGCCTAGAAAAATGTCAAGAGGGGAAAAAAACCTTAGGCCAAAAGGAAGAGATGTGGCTATCCTTACACCCAGGGAAGTTATGACATTGAGTATCAACCTCTCTTGCTTGGGTGCACCACATGGCTTTGGAGCCTCCGTAGAAGGAAGGAGTTAGGTTCTTTCAGGAAGTAATTATAGTCAAGGCCAAGAAATACACTTTTGTCTACTTTGGTCACTTATCTACAATATACCATGTTTTCTGGCCTTTACTACAATGATAATGGTATACTTGCTCGTCCTCCACTCTCCTAAACTCTGTAAACAGTTGTTGCTCTGAAATTTTGCTTCTCTCAGTAGGCAACCATAGTAAAATTTTTTTTTCTTGCAGTCTCTTTATCTTTAACTGACTACTAATTTGTAAAATAATGACATCATATACAAAAAGGTTTTAGAATACCCTTTAACTCTTTGAAAAATATTAGTTTTTCAGCACAGATTTTATGTCAATGCATTTCTTGGTACATACTGCAATGCTATGTTGGCTAAATCATTTAATTAAGTGAAACATCCCATTCCTTTACCATATCGTATTAATAGAGACCTCATTGTCATTTTTGTTTGTATCCTAAACACTATATTATACTAGAAACAAAATTGTGAATATCTACAGAGCCAGTCTGAGTCAAGAAGTACAGTAGATGATGATGAAGTCAGCATTGGCTATTAAAATAGCATACGCAATCATGAAATTTAAGTTGACCAAATCCAATGTAGTGCTGTCTGTTTCTTAGCCTTTGGATTCTGAGTAGGTTTCCCTGCTTGAGGATGAGGTAAAGAAGAATGAGATAACACATAAGGTTTCTGTAGCAAGAGATTTACACTAGCACACCAACTCCTGTCTAGGTGGGAGACAACCCTGAAAGGAAAACTCTGCTTTTGGATGGAAAATGCATTTGGAAGCAAACACTCTTCTTACTAATTGAATCTTAGCTTACAATTTTTTTCTAGTGGGTTTTGCTACACTAAAACATTTATTTAAAGCCTCATGAGAATGAAATACAGGAATTATGGAAGGCAGACATATTTACAATTTATGTAGTCAACAGAATGCTTTTTAATCCTTGAATTGTTGGGCTGGAGGCCAGGTCTTTGATTTCTAACTGAAGCCATTTGACTTGATAAACCTGTTAGTATTTTGTATTTGATTATTAGAATACCTAAGAATTCTTCTAAATCATTCATTAGTTTTCATTCTAAAAGATAAATTCTTCATCCTATTGCTATGCTACTTATTTGTTTGGTTACCAAAAAAATTGATTTTACTTCTTTGTTTACTGAAAAATAATTTAATGAAAAAGAACACAGCAATGATGACTTTTCCCCTAGAGGAAAAATTATTAGATAAAACAAATCTAGTAGTTTTTGAGTAAGAAGAGTTTAAAGAAAATTCTTGAACTTGCATTTTTTATTTTGTTTTGGAGATCATCACTTCTTGGACTAAATTCTGCAATTGATCAAGAGATGAAAAGTGAATGAGGAAAACAGATGCACTAAAGAAGATTATCTACAATGAAATGCTATGGTCATCTTCCCATTTTTTCCCCTATGAACTAAGGCTATTGATGCCCAATTAACAGTAACTATTATTACTCCTTAATTATTTTTTCTAAAACTGTCATAAATATAAAAAGGTTCTTCCATAGTCCTCTCCTGGGGTTTTGGATTAGGACTTAGTAACTGGCATTTAAAGAACAGATGAAATTATAGGTCTCCCATAATTTGCCTGTAAAGAAAATGAATATAGCAGATAACCTTGCACAAAGTTGGAGTCAATAGATGGTAACTAGATGAAAGAATGAGGCAAATGCAATGTTAGTTTTTTTAGTGAATATTTTGATGTTTTAACTTTGTTCTGGCTCAATAGATTTGGAAAGAGTTGGAGAAGTGGTTTGTTGATACCTCCTTCTTTCCATTGTAAGCAACAAGTTTAAACATTAATTTCAGTATGTTACCTCCTGGATAAAGGAGTATTTAATGAATATATTGACCTCAGGATAAAATAAAAACTTATTAGCCTTCAAAGGAAAGCTATCCAAAATCAGTCTTCACCCAATTTATTCAAACAAGTTTATCACTAATAATGTAGTTACCCTGACTTCATCGCTCTCCTCCCCTCACTATTTTTTGAAAAAACTAAAACAAACAACAAAGCATAAACAAGCAAAAACTGCTTCTCTGATTTCCAAGTCTGAGGGTTTTTGTTTGTTTGTTTGTTTTTTTGTTATACTCACATTCTCTTTCTATCAAAATCTACAAACTCTTCAGGTCAGCATTTTTTAAAGAAACTTTGAGATGACTCTTCATTATAAAGCTCTGGCAAGGTTCAGAACACCGTGAGAATCCTATGCTCCAGACCAGAGCGCTTGCTGGCCCTCTGCAAACCACCTGGCTTCCTACTGCAGCTGTCGGAGCATCTCCCTTATAGCCTCTCCTAAGAGTCCATTTTCTTTTGAGTCTCATGCTGTGAGGCTATACTACTCTCCTCCCTTTCCTTATTGATGTCTTTACTGATTTCTTAATTATTCCCCCTCACTCCTTGAAGTCTTTGACAACTTTGAGACAGCATTCGCACTTGTCCTCTCTACTTCATCTCCTCTCAGAGTTTAAAGTTAGTGCCTTTGTAGAAAACAATCAAGTTTTAAAATTCTAGCCTTCCTTTTCTCCAGTCAATTTTATCTCTACTCTGTTGGAGCCATGCATTTCCATAGCTACACCATGACTTTTTTTCAATTGATGGATATTTGAAATAACTTCATGTATCTCACTCTGACCCAAATCTCTAGTCTGTTAAGCTTCCATTTATTCACCCTTGTTATCACTATAGCTGCTTTCAGAACATTCTAGTTTACAGATTTCTCGCATTTCTCCCATCATTTAACTTCCTGCAGGGCACTTTACCCTTCTTACTCAGTTTCACTCCATGGAGAGAATAGCATATGATCTATTTTCCCACTAATTACCTGATTTCTTGTACATCCATCCTTCCATTGTACCAGTAGCATTTAGTAACTCAATCCAAAAGCAGAGCCACAGTCCTATTTCCTGAGACCTCTACATGGGTGCTTGAAGGCCCATAGTTCAAGTCATACCTCCATGCAGTTTGGCCCTGCTCAATTTTATGAACTTAGGGCTATGCATAATTTTTTCCCCATACCTTTGGTTAACTTTTTTCTCAGGCCCTTCTAGATTTGCCAAATGGAATCATATAATATGTAGTCTTTTGTGAGAGGCTTCTTTCACTTTGTAAAATGTTTTTAAGATTCACCATAGTGTAGCATGTATCAATACTTCATCCCTTTTTATTGTCTAATAAGGAAATGAGTTGCTGGATAAGGAAATGGTGGAATTGCTAGGCTATATAATAACTCTATGCTAAACATTTTGAGAACCAGCCAAACTGTTTTCTAAAATGACTGTACCATTTGCAATCTCACCAGAAATGTATGAGTGTCCCAATTTCTACACATCCCCACCAACACTTATTATTGTCTTTTTTAGTATAGTTGTTCTACCAAGTGTGACATGGTATCTCATTGTGATTTTTATTTGCATTTTCTGAATGATTAATGATGTTGGGCATCATTTTTTTTTTTTTTTGGTCATTTGTATATCTTGAAGAAATGTCTATTCAGGTCCTTTGCCAATTTCAAAACTGTGTTATTTGTCTTATTATTATTATTATTAATAAATTATAGAAATTCTCTACATATTCTGGTTACAAGTTCTTTGTCAGAAATATAATTTTAAAATATTTTATCTCATTTGTGAGTGGTCTCTTTACTTTCTTGATAGGGTTCTTTGAAGTTAAAATTATTGTTTTAATATTCAATGTATTTGGTATTTCTTTTGTTGTTACTTGTACTTTTGATATCATATCTAAGAAACTATTGATTAAGCCAAGGTCACAAAAATTTACTCCTCTGTTTTTCTAAGAGTTTTACTGTATTAGCTCTTACATTTAGATCTATGACATATTGTAAATTAATCTGTGTGTCTGGTGTGAGTTAAGAGTCCAATTTATTCTTCTGCATGTAGATATCCAGTTGTCCAAGCACCATTTGTTGAAAATACTATTCTGTTCCCATTGAATCATCCTGGCACCTTGTTGAAAATCATTCGATAATATAAGGTTCATTTCTGGATTCTCAATTCTATTCCATTTATTTACTTTCAACAACACAAATTTATAATATTACAGTTTTGGAGGCCAGACATTTAAAATGGTCTCACTGGGCTAAAACCAACTTGTTTGCAGGGCTATGTTCCTACTGGTGGCTCCAGGGGAGGCTTGCCTTTCCTAGCTTCTAGAGACTGCATGTATTCCCTGACTTGTGTCCCTCTTCCACCTTTGAAATCAGTAATTGCATCACTCTGACCTCCACTTCTGTCATCACATCTTCTCTGACTCTCTTCTGCTCTCCTCTTTCACATATAAGGACATTTGCGAATACATTGCGCCTACCCAACTAATCCAGGGTAATCTCTGTATCTTTAACCTAATGACATCTGCAAATTCTCTTTTGCCATGTAAAGTAACATAGCCCCAGGTTGTGGGGATTAGGACATGGACATTTTTGAGGAGGCTGCTTTGGTTACTGTAGCTCTGTAGTAAGTTTTGAAATCGAGAAGTATGAATCCTTCAGCTTGTTTTTTCTCGATTATTTTGGCTATTCTAAACCCCTTGCATTTCTGTGTGAATTTTAGGATCACCTTGTTAATTTTTGCAGAAAAGCTAGCTGGTATTTTGATATAGATTGTGTTAAATCTATAGAGCTTAATATTAAGTCTTCAACCATTCCAATGTTGAATAGAAGTGATTAGAGCGGACATCCTTGAACTTCTCAATCTTAGAAGGAAAGGATTTAGTCTTTACCATTAACTATCATGTTAGCTCTGGGTTTTTCATAGATGTCTTATCAGGCTGAAGACGTTTCCTCTATGTTTAGTTTGTGGAGTATTTTTTCAATCATGAGAACATTTGTCAAATGCTTTTTCTTCACCTATTTAGATAATCATCTGGTTTTCTTTTTTTCTTACCTTTATTCTATTATTACGATGTGTTACATTAATTGATTTTCAATAACCAAAACAACCTTGCATTCCTAGAATGAATACCACTTGATCATGCTGTATAATCATTTTTTGTATATTACTAAAATTAGTTTGCTAGAATATTGTTGAGGATTTTTGCATCATTTTCATAAGAGATATTCTGCTGTAATTTTCTTTTTTTATGTCTTTGTCTGGTTTTGGTATCAGGTTTATATTGGCCTCATAGAATGAGTTAGGAATTATTCCTTCTTGTGTATTTTTGAAGAATTTGTGAAGAATTTGTATTAAATATTCCTTAAATATTTGGTAAAATTAAAGATGGGGGGGTTGTTACTTTGTGAGGGGTAAAAAGGATAACGATTGCATTGTTCTGTATACCTGAAACTAATAATACTAATAAAAATGTAAAGTCACCTGGGCCTGGGCTTTTATTGTACAATGTTTTAAAATTACTGATTAAATATTTTTTGTTATAGATTTATTCAAATTCTCTATATCTTCTTGCATCAGGATTAACAGTTTTGTGTCTTTCTAGGAATTCATCCATTTCATCTGTTACCTAATTTGATAGCATACAGTTCACTCCTAGTTATTTAAGATTACGCTTCATTTTTACATATTGAAATGTAATTTACATACAGTGAAGTGCTCATCTTATCAATGTACTGTTCTATGACTTTTAACACATGCATACAACCCAAACCTTATGAAGATACAGAACATTTTCATCTTCCCAGAAATTTTCTTCATCGCCTTTTCCAGTCTGTTTCCTTCTCTTTGCCAAAGGTAAATTATTATTCTGATTTCTATCACCATAGATTAGTTTTGCCTATTATTCAACTGAATGTAAATGGATAAAAAAATTGTATTTGGCATCTCTTAATTAACAAAATGTTTTTGAGAGTCATCCATATTATTGTATGTATTGGTAGATTGTTTCTCTTTATTGCTAAGTACCTGTAGCTCTTTTTACTGCTCAGTGGTATTCTGTTGTTTGTTTTCCAGTTGATAGACATTTGTGTTTTTAGTTTGTGGCTAGAATAGAGCTTCTATATGAGCAATATGTCATCAAAAGTTTTTTTTGTTTGCTTTTTGTTTGTTTGTTTTTTTGGGGGGCTAATGTTTTGGATAATAGCCTAGAAGTGAAATTGTTGGGTTATAGGGTGGATATATTTTAAACTATGAGGTTGGACAGTTAAGTCCATGAACTCATCCTAGAAAAAGTGCTACATACCTCATAGCTGACTATCACTACAGTAACCTTTGAAGTACTCCCCTCGGGAAGCTATGCACTGAAGCCACCACCTAATCCACCCTTCAAAGCAATTTTGGAACCCTTTTTCTGGAATGGCCATCAGAGCTGTCGTTGTGTTACCCTTGATGTCCTGAATGTCATAAAAATATCTTCCTTTCAATATTTCCTTTATCTTTAGGTAAAGAAAGACATCATTGGGGGCCAGATCAGGTGAGTAGGGAGGGTGTTCCAATACAGTTATTTGTTTACTGGCTAAAAACTCCCTCCCAGACAGTGCCGTGGGAGCTGGTGCACTGTTGTGATGCAAAAGCCATGAACTGTTGGCAGAAAGTTCAGATCATCTAACTTTTTCACACAGTCTTTTCAGCACTTCCAAATAATAAACTTGGTTAAGAGTTTGTCCACTTGGTACAAATTCATCATGAATAATCCCTTTGATATAAAAAAAAAAGGTTAGTAACATTGTTGTAACAAGTTCGTGAAGTTAATTGTCACACCTCGTATATAAGAAACTGCCTAAAAGTTTTTCAAAATACTTGTTACCGTTTTATACCGCCCCCCGCCCCCACCCCTGCACCAGCTCAATGAGGATTCACATTGTTCAAAATACTTGCCAACATCGGCACTGTCAGTATTTTTCGTATTAACCATTCCAGTATGTTTGTAGTGGTATCTTATTGTGTTTTTATTTTTAAAATAGCTTTTTGAGGTATCATTGATATACAGTAAATTACTCATGTTTAAAGTGCACAATTGCTATGTTTAGAGATAGGCATACACTTGGGAAATCATTACCACAGTCAAAATAATGAATGCATCCATTATTCTGATCCACTTTTGTAATTCCTCTCCCCTGGCCTTCTCCCCCTCCTTCATTCTCAGGAAACCGTGGATCAGCTTTCCGTTATTGCGAGTTACTTTGATGTTCTAGAATTTTATGTAAATGGAATCATAAAGTATGGACTCTATTTTTATTGGCTTCTTTCATTCAGAATAACTATTTTGAGATTCATTAATGTTGTTACATATAGCGGTTGTTTGTTCTTTTGTTGCTGAGTTGGTATTCCATTACATAAGTATACCACAACTGGTTTACCTGTTTACCTAATGATATACCTTTGGGCTGTTTTCAGTTTTTGACTATTACAAATAAAACTACTATGAACATTTATGTACAAGTCTTTGTATGAAGATATGCTTCCATTCCTTTTGGGAAATACCTAGGAGTAGATTGCTGAGCCATACAGAGGTATATGTTTAATAGTTTAAGAAACTGCCTGTTTTCCCAAGTGGCTGCACCACTTTACATTCCCACCAGCAGTGCACAAGAGCTCCAGTTCCTCTATATTCTTGCCAATATTTGGTAGACTCAGTCTTTTTAATTTTAAACATCCATAAAATGTGAAGTTATATCTCATTGTGGTTTTAATTTGTATTCCTGATGACTAATGAAGTTGGATGTCTTTTCATGTGCATTTTGCCATCCATATCTTTTTTGTTGATATGACCGTGAAATCTTTTGATCATTTTAAACATTGGGCTGCTTGTTTCTTCATTACTCAGTTTTGAGAATTCTTTACATATCCTGCATGTAACTCCTTTATAAGATATATGATTTATAAATATTTTCTTGCAGTCTGTTGCTTGTCTTTTCATTCCCTTAACATTTTTTTTTTCAAAGAGCAGAAGTTCTTAATTTAGAGAAAGTAACAGTTAGCAAATTTTCTTTTTTGGATCATGATTTTGGAGTCATATCTAAGGAATCATTTCCTAACTTAAGGTCTAAAGATTTTCTATTAAGTTTTCTTGTATAAGTTTTACAACTTGGATTTTACATTTTGTTTTATGATCCATTTTGAGTTCAAATTTTAAAGATACAAGGTATGGGTTGAGATTCTTTTTTTTTTTTGATATTTGGGTATTCAATTGTTTCAGAACCATTTCTTAAAAAGACTATCTTTTCTCTACTGAATTGCCTTTACATCTTTGTCAAAAACCAATTGACTATATATGAGTATATGTGGGTAAAATTATAAACTTTATTCTGTTTAATTAGTATTTTTTGCTATCTTTATACCATATTACAGTATCTTCATTACAAGTAGCTAAATAATAATTCTTGAAATCAGGTAGTACAAATATTCCAACTTAAAAAACAAATTGTTTGCCTACCGTTAGTCCTATGCATTTCAATAAGCATTTTAGAATCAGTCAGTTTCTACAGTAAAAACCTGTGGGGATTTTGATTGCATTGACTTTATGATGTTACCTATAGGTTCTTTTTTTTTTTAATAGACTTTTTATATTCTCTCTTCCGACTGGGTCCCTTTTGCAGAACTTTTCTTGTGTAATCACTAACACAATTCTATTTCCATCCTTCCCTTATTTTCTTGGGCATAAGTCTGTATTTTAGTCTCTTTCATCTTTTGCTTAGCAGAGCTTCCATCTCCTTAAATCTCATCCTTTATTTTATTATTTTTCCATTACTCAATACAAAGAACAAAAATGTAAGTCTGTATGGATTTCCCAAAGGCTGACATTCTGAGTACAGAAATCTAAGATGGGCCTGTAACTTAGAGGTGTTTTTCTTTATTGTAGTTCTTGGATCCTCAAGAGAACTGTGGGATGTACTCATTTATACTTCAGGGTATGTTGCCTTGAAAGCCATCTTGGGAGAAAGCAGAGTATAAATAATAAATAAATAAAATATCCTTCCAGTTACCAGTCTTTGATATGCCAGGTGTGGTTTAAGGAACTTCTGGTAAATCCTGGATGTGGGGCATTAAGGCAGATCTGTTATCTATTATTAGGGCCTGGATATAGGAAGCCATTTTTGGATGGTTTCTTCCTCCTGGGTATCTTGAACTGGGTGTTAAAGAGTGGAACATATGTTTTAGATGTAGGAATTCATGAATAAAATGGCCTTTGGGTAAGTCTAGGTATTTTAAACATCTGGTTCTCAAATGCAGAAATTAACTTTCCGTTCCTCTTGATATAAGAACCATCACGTAGGTAGGGGGAGGCGCCAGGGTCACAGCAACAGCCTTCTAATGACCGCGTTGTCTTCATCTTGTCCTCATATTATCCTATTTTAACATTTTTATTTTCCTGAAACACAGACATGATTGTTTCTCTCTAATTTTAAAAGATTAGCCTTTGACAGTCTTCTATTTTCTTCAGAATAATGTTCAGTTTCCACCACTTGGCACTGAAAGGCTTTTACTGCTCATTTCCTTTTACCCACTACAGCTCCTAAAACTCTCAGTGTGACTAGCCTATGCATTTTCACATCCCTGTATCTGCTATTACAACTGCTAGAATCTTTTCTACTTTTGAAATTATATTCATCTTCTAATACTCCAGCCCATTGTCACCCTCTGAATGCTAACACCTGAGTTCCTTCCAAGTCACAATTACCACCTTTTCTGGCTGTGCTAGAGTTATAACAGCTAATACTCACTGTATGCTTACTAAGAGGTAGGTACTAGTATGATACTACTTTTTAGTGGACAGGCAAACAGCTGCAGCATTTCTCACTCTAGCACTGCTACTTCTTTCATCTATGACTCAAGCCTTTTGCTTTGGCCCTTAACAACTGACGGATTATGTTTCACTTGACCACATGTTTACTTTGAGAGTAGAAATTTTACTCGTTCTCCAAGGGCTCCACAATGCCTTGCAGAATGCTCTTTATCACACCTATTTATAAAAATAAAAAAATAGGTGTGACAGATTCTTTCTCGTTATGCCAGGCATCCTGCAAGCTAGCCTAAACAAAAGAGAGAAATCTATTTTAAAGAACAGAGAAATTTTAAGAAATTGAAGGGTAAGAAATGAGAATAGGAAAAGGCATCTGAAAATAAAGCAACCATTGTTTGACTCTCTCTCAGGAGTTACCTGGTTTCTTGTGTGTTTCTTTTGATCTCTCTCTCTCTCTCTCTCTCTCTCTCTCTCTCTCTCTCTCTCTCTCTTTCTCCCTCTCTCTCTCCCTCTCTCTCCGTTACCCTCTGTCTTTTACTTTATGACAGGAAATGGCTGTTCCATTCATGTAGTGACATTTTCTCTATGTTCCATGGCCAACAACTGATTGGAATTTGGGGTTTCCAATTTCTATTCCTGAAAGAGGAAATCTGAATAAGGCAGGTAGTCACCCTTTGTCCATTCACACGTAGCCCAAGGACAAGAGGCACTCTCAAAATGACCTCACAGTTGTAGAGACAGTTCTCAGGGAAGGAGAGACCTCTAAAATAGTATTTATTTTAAATTAATGGTCACGTCTTGATAAATTAATATTTTATTTGCTATGTTTACTGTGTATTGTTCTGGTAAGAATGATCTGTTTTGTTGCTTTTTAAGTGAAAATGTAGACAAAAAAAGATAACAAGTTTGAACCTTTCAACCCCAGAATGCTGTTCCTTAAACCTCATTGAGCAAGACAGCAGCAAAAACAATAAGATGTCTTTGTTTTGAGAGAAAATGTCCATGTTGCCTGTATTTTTGAAAATACTTTGTACTTGGTGGCTGGAACTTTTTAAGAAGTTTAATTATAGTATAGTGAAACCCATGCTCTCGGTGTTAATAAGTGAGTGGACACCATTCAATGCCATATTGCTTTTTAAGAGGTCTCTAAATTTTCCAAGGAACAGATAATTTCTTGGAAAAACCCACTTGGATGCAGATGACATAAATCCTTCTCAATGTATCTCTCTAGGTTTAATGAAAAGTTATGTACAATCTTACTGTCTCTGACAGGCAGTGAAAAGAAGTTTTTTTCTCACTGCTTACCTCCTTGGTAAGCTGGTGGTTCGTCACATAAAGGATTTTACCCCCCACTTGAGTAAAGTGTCAGATATTTTCCATCATTTCAGTAGAAACAGCAGCCAGATCTATCACTGCACAGTGAGCCATGCCAAAGGGAAGGATGTCCAGGAGTGGACCACAAATTGTCTCCCAGGACTTTGAATCATTGTTCATTAATTGAGTGCTGACAGTGTGTTTGCCTCTCTATTAAGTGAGAGAGAAGAAACAGATTCAACTTTCTGCGTTCAAGGTCTGAGTCAGTCAGACAGTATGTAGGTTGAAGTACTCTGATGGCTACATCTCAGGTACAAGCTGCTTTACTTACATCGTATAATTTCTTTTCATGCAATGGGGAAATTAGGATTCAATAGCACTAAAAGGTGTGAATTTCAGAAAATTTGAGAGATTAAAAGTAGTTGCCTAATAAAAAACATCAATCCTTCTCTTTTCCTTGAGTCATCTAAATCCTCTCTTTTCACCTTCAAAGCAGTAAACTAATTTGGCTTGTACTATGTATAGAAGAGAATAACCCTCGGAAATCAGCCCAGATTCATTTTATTTCCCTGGAAATTTGTGGTTCTTCAATATTAGTGCAGATTCCTTGCCTATGTGATAGGAGGTAAGACTGAGTGAGAGCCAAACTTAGTCTTCATCATATTACCATGCCTTGCAAATGCCAATTATTCTAATTGGATTACCTCTCCTGTTAACAAGCCCCTTTGCTTTCTTAGACAGCTATGTGGGGAATTCTTCACAAGTTCTTCCAATCTCATATGACCCAGATGTTGTCTATATAAGGGTAAAAATGTGAACAAATCTTGAAAAACTTGAAACAACTTTAGATTGTTAAATTCCCCTGGGGCAGGATAGCTTAAGAATGTGTTACCTTCAAGTCTGTGGTGATTGATGAATTCAATAAAAAGATTTGATTTTTGATAGAAATTATATTATTATTTCTTGGAACAAGTATCGGTGATTCACAGAAGAGAATTAATTGCTCCTACATGTTATTCTGATTCCGTGAGGATGAATATGTATTTGTTTATTATATTGAGCAAGGAAAAGGAAGAATTATGGTACAGGAAATAGGAGTCAAATGGAACAAAATTGTTTATTGGCAGATACAGTGGGTTAAGGAGTTATAGTTAAAAACACAAAGTAAGAATTTTGAATTTCTGGCATAAAAAATTACTTATGATCATCAGGTGATATCACATTACTTCCAAATTGTGTTTATGGCAAAACATTTTTTTCTTAAATCTTGATGCAGAAATTAAAGATATCATTTCTTTTGCAAATCAACTGTGCATCTTATATAGCAAATTGAATAAATCAAAAGTGATTCAGTTGTAATAGATTTCTTTGATGGAAACAAAATTTTGGCTGACATTTTCTGGTTTTGGCTCAATGGTCATGTATTTCTTGTGTACCTATTATGTGCTGGAGGTTCCTAAGGTTGCAATGAGAATATATGGCTATTTTATTACTTTGTTGTCCACACTCATCATCTCAATAAACAAAGACACAATTGCGCTCCTGATAGAAGGTATTTTAATTCATGGACTTAAAACATCCATTTTTAATATAATTCTAATACCAGATCAACCTATTGGGTTGTCGGAAAAGTCATGATGCATTTTTGCAACGAAAAACATAGAAAAAATACGTCATGACTTTCCTGACAACCCAATATTTCAAGCCATTTTCTTGATCCTTTCAATGATAAAAACATTTTGGCCAGCAGAGCTATTGTGGGATTTGAACTTATTGTCAGTTGACTAGTATGGATGTCAATCCAGAGGCCACTCGGTGTAGCAGAGTAGCCCCTGGGATTTTGAAAACTTTGGATCCTTCTTCCAAAAGCATCTATAAATATGAACAGTTATTTTGAAAGCCTTCCCTGAAGTTCATGCCTTAATTCAATCATCTGGGAATAGGAAAGCAAATCCCTCACAATACACCACTAACTTGGATTTCTATGGTATTATGCACAATCTTCTCATTTATTTTTACAGTGATAGAGTGGTTTCTGAGCCAAGTTCTGCAGGCGTTTGAGGGAGAAGGAAAAGAGTTTAGATGGTTCCAAATTCTTGAAGTAAAAACCGACATCTTTTTATTTTCTTGGTGCTCTTCAGAAATGTAAACAAACACAGTAAGTTGCACACCTTAGAGCAGAAGGATGAAATTCTTGGCCTCTTGGCTCATGTTGGCAAAAATCAACTCTTTTGATTCAAAATGTTTTGTTTGTACCGCTGCCCTTTAAATTCTATTGTCTGTATTCTGAGAATTGCTTCTCCAGCTTTTACTAACTTGATTTACTAGTTTGAACCAAAAAATTAGAAAAGAGAAACTAAACTGTATAGGAGCAGTAGATTATATGACCTGGAAACATTAATCATGTAAATGGTATCCATCATCCCCCTTAGCATTTGCTTAGAGCTTTTGTGGAAGTGGCTGCTTCTTATTAACACCCTCTTTCCCTAGAGAAGGTAATTTATTATAAAGGGATTCTGATTTCTGGAGCTTTTGTTAGTTCTCAGATATACATACAATAAATTATTATATGAAAATGAGATAAGTAAACACATGCTGATTTTTGTTTAAGAAAAACCCTGTTATATGTAAGCATGAAACTCCAGTGATCTAGCACTTTTCATATTCACTCACAATCTTTTAATCCAAATTCTTTTCTCTTCTTTGTTTTAAATTATTAACTATAGCTGTCAGTATTTATTGTATAGTGGAGCTAAATTGTTGACAGTGTGCATTTTTGACCAAGCAAAATACTCATTGACTGTACAGTATTAAAGAGAGAGAAAATGATGGTAAGAAACAATTCTCCAAGAAGCCTAAGTAAGTAGAAATGCCTAAACAATAAAAAAACTTCATCATGAGAAAAATTCCTTTCCCATACATAATGAAATCACATCAAATTCCTTTCACTGGAACTATGCTTTAATGACTTAACAGCATTAATTCCAAGTCATTTCCAATATAGAAAGCATCACAAATATTTCTGTTCAGTATCTAGCTAAATTAGAGCCATGTAAATGTGTTTTGCTGTATCCAAGAGTAATATAAGCTGAAGGGGTTTATGATTCTGTAACAGAATTAAAACCAGCAAGAATAAAAGGAAACAAAAAGTTGTTTCCTAGGAAAAATCAACTGGAGAAAATTTTACTGCTCTAGGGTTCTAGAATATTTTTAGGAAAATATCTGGAGTTCTGATACAATGAGGAAATTAGATATCAGTATATGGAAAATCTCTTCTAAGGCAAAAAGGAGCACAAAAAGCTCATTGATTAATCTGTTTAAATTAACCTTCTGTTTCTTATATTTATCTTATCTTGGTTTGCAACTTTGCTGTGCAACTCCTGAACTGAAAATTGAGATTGCTGTCACTTACTTCACTTAGGAAACCCCCGCCCCCCCAAAAAAAAATCCTTTTAATTTTAGTTTTGACTTTTCAATATAAAAATGCATAAAAATGAAAGGTTGATGGAGTTAAATTTAATTCTAGAATAAGACAATCAGTATCTGGCAAATAAATCCCAGCATATTAGGTCTCAAGTAGATTCAAAATTAGTTAATAGTAGATGTTCGAAATAATGATGATAAGAACAAGGTAAGTCAAATTTCATCCTTTTAAGATAATGATTTTGTGCCAGAATTAACTGGAGCTCATTGAGGCAGTCCTCATGTAAAGCTATTATAAGCTTGTTGATGTAGTTAGGTTAGATATAGGGAATTATGCCTCAGATTTTTGACATAATCACCATTATTAAAGAATAATGGCCACTGAGGAATCACAATGCACATCTATGATTCTATCCTAGAAGTCCAACATATTTTTTCAATTAAATTTATTGAGGTGACATTGGTTTATAAAATTATATAGGTTTCAAGTGTACAATTCTATAATACGTCATCTGTATGTTGCATTGTGTGTTCACCACCTAAAGTCAGAACTCCTTCTGTAACCATATATTTAACCCCCTTTACTCTCTTCTACCTCTCCCCTACCCCCTTTCCCTCTGATAACCACTAAACTATTGTCTGTGTCTATGAGTTTTTGTTTGTTTGTCTTGTTCATTTGTTGCTTTCAGTTTTATATCCCACATATAAGTAAAATCATCTGGTTCTCAAATTCTTTTCTCTGACTTATATAGCTTAACATGGTGCTCTCAAGATCTATCCATGTTGTCACAAATGGCAGTATTTTATCTTATGATAATATTCCATTGGATATATGTACCACATCTTTTTCATCCAATCATCTATCAAAGGACACTTCAGTTGTTTGCATGTCATGGCCACCCTGAATAATGCTGCAATGAACAGAGGGGTACACATATCTTTATGGATAAATGATTTCAGATTTTTTGGGGTAGATACCCAGAAGAGATATAGCTGGGTCGTATGGTAATTCTATTCTTAATTTTTTGAGGAACCTCCACACTGCCTTCCATAGCGGCTATACCATTTACATGCCCACCAGCAGTGTGTGAGGGCTCCTTTTTCCTCACAGCCTCTCCAACACTTGTTTTACTTGTCTTGCTGATGATAGCCACTCTAACAGGTGTGAGGTGGCATCTCATTGTGGTTTTGATTTGCATTTTCCTAATAGCTGTGAAATTGAGCATCTTTTTATATATCTGTTAGTCATTTGTATGTTCTTGGGAGAAGTGTCTGTTTAGGTCCTCTGCAAATTTTTTAATTGGATTGTTTTTTGTTGTTGAGTTTTATGAGTTCTTTATATATTTTGGTATTAGCCCCTTATTGGAGGCATTGTTCATGAGTATCTTCTCCTATTTGGTTGGTTGTCTCTTGGTTTTGTTGACAGTTTTTGTTGTTGTTGTGGTTTTCGTTTGTTTTGTCTTGTTTTGTTTGTTTTTTGCTGTGCAGAAGCTTTTTAGTTTGATATCGTCCCATCCATTTGTTTTTGTTTTTACTTCCCTTGCCTTTGAGGTCAAATTCATAAAATCTCTGAATCCAAAGTCCATAAATTTAGTACCTATGCTTTCTTCTATACAGTTTATTGTTTCAGGTATTATGTTTAGGTGTTTGACCCATTTTGAGTTAATTTTGGTGTGTGGGATAGCAGTCTAGTTTCATTCATTTGCATGAGGCTTTTCAGTTTTTTCCAGCACCATTTATTGAGTAAGCATCCTTTTCTCCATGAATGTTTTTGGCTCCCTTGTCCAAAATTATTGTTTATATATATGTGGGTTTATTTCTGAGTTCTCAATTTTGTTCCATTGCCCTGTGTGTCTGTTTTTCTGCCAATACTATGCTGCTTTGATTATTGTCACTTTGCAGTATAATTTCAAGTCAGGGAGTGTGATACTTCTGCCCTTGTTATTTTTTCTCGTAATTGCTTTGGCTATTTGGGTATTTTTGATTCCATACCAATCTGATGATTTTTTTGTTCTATATCTTTAATACATGCCATTGGGATTTTGATGGGAATTGCATTAAATCTATTTATTGGTCTGGGTGATATGGTCATTTTAATATGTTGGTTCTTCCAATCTATGAACATGGAATATCTTTCCATTTCTTTGTGTCTTCTTCAATTTTTAAAAATAATGTCTTGTATTTTTTGGTATATAGATCCTTCACATTTTTGTTGTTTATTCCTATGTATTTTATTCTTTTGTTGCAATTGCAAAAGGAACTGTTTTTTTCATTTCTTTTTCTGAAATTTCATTGTTAGTATAGAATTCAATGGATTTTTGTACATTGATTTTGTATCCTACAACTTTACTGTATTTGTTTATTGTTTCTAATAGTTTTTTTGGTGGAGTCTTTAGGGTTTTCTATATAAAGAATTGTGTCAGCTGCAAAAAGTGACAATTTAATTTTTTCATTCCCAATTTGGGTGCCTTTTATTTCTTTCTCTTGCCTGATTGATTTGGCCAGGACTTCCAATACTATGTTGAATAACAGTGGTGATAGGGGGCAACCCTGTCTTGTTCCTGAATGTAGAGCAAAAGGCTTCAGTTTTTCACCATTAAGTATGATATTAGCTGAGGGTTTGTTGTATATAGCCCTTATTATGTTGAGGTAATTTCCTTATATATCCATTTTATTAAATTTTTAAATCATAAGTGGATACTGTATCTTGTCAAATGCTTTTTCTGCATCTATTGATATGATCATATGACTTTTATTCTTTATTTTGTTTATATTGTGCATCACATTGACTTGCATAAGATGAACAATCCTTGCACCCCTGGAATGAACCCTACTTGATTGGGTTGTATAATCTTTTTAATGTATTCAATTTGCTATTATTTTTCTTATGATTTTTGCATCTATATTCATCAAGGATATTGGTTTGTAGGTTGTTTTTTTTTTTTTTGGTGTGTGTGTGTGTGTGTGTGTGTGTGTGTGTGTGTGTTATCATTACCAGATTTTGGTATCAGGATAATGTTGACCTCATAAAATGAGTTAGGAAGCATTCCCTCTTCTTCAAATTTTTAGAAAAGTTTGAGAAGGACAGGTATTAGCCCAGCATAACTTTTATTGAATCAAAGTTGAAAGCTATTACCACATTCACCTGCCTCACCTGCTAAAGTTCTGGTAGATGTTTAGAAAACTGGATTAAGAAGTAAATGAATAAACTGTGGTCCTAAAACAAAAGGTCTGAAGGAACACATGAAACTTCTCCCTATTATCAAAAATTATTAGAACTGTGTCTCTCTTGAGATAGACATGTATCACGATGGACATAATTCATATTTTCTATTTCTGCTGGGTATACTAGTTAACACTTAGTTAAAAGGTTTAAAACTCCATTAAACTTTAAATGGCTCTTCTAACTATTATCCCCTCAAAATGTAACAGAAAAAGCAGCATCATTTGGAATTGGTAGCCCTGATTACCAACAATAGAGTGAGTGGCTATAATAATTTTTGGTAAGTCAGTTGTGCTGGTGCCTAGATTAAAATAATCATGTGGAGAGCACAGAGGTATCATGTTTTTATTTTCTATAAGATCTTTCCTTCTTCTGTGAACTTTACTATGTCAATATCTTTAGTTAAACTGGATAATAATTACATTTTTGAAAAGTATAGGTAATGCTCCCAAGAGAGGCACTTTAATCCTTTTTTAATTAGTGTGGTCTTACTCCAACAAGGGTACCCTGATTGCTTGCCAACTACAGGTTAAATTTGGTTAATCAAATGGTTTTAGCATGCCAAAAAAAAATGAAATAGGAAACCAGAACTTAATAAAAATGTCATTTAATGGAATTCTTCAGAGAAAACAAACATCAATTAGCAAAGTGAATTTTATTCCAATGTCTCGAGACACTATGATTTTTGTTCTCACATCCAGGAAGGAGGAACCCTTATTTCATGTTCAGTCATTTTTGGCTTGGCAGGCCATAGGGAAGTCGGTGTTATTCTAAGCTCAAAATCTGGGCTTGGTGTTAATTTTTTTTAGGATATACTCAGTCTTAGGCTTGGGCCAGAGAAGACCTAAATTGACACCTCATTTTTCCTTTTTCAAATTTTCAGTACTAAGGCTGGGTTTGATGTTGAAATTGGTGTTTGGAGGTGAGAAAAGAGAAACATTTATTTGTCTGGAAATTCTCTTAGTCATAGTCTCTATGAAAGGAAGAGTGACTATTTGACATCAAGTTCAAGCCACATTAGCACTCTATGGAGTAATAGTTGCAAGCTGAGAATGGGTGTGATATTTGGACACACCTCAGCCAATGTCTTGAACATATTTTTACACTCTTTTTTGTTGCTGAAAAATGAGAAATCAGTAAGTCTCAGTGACTCAAAAACCAAGAGTTGACACATAGTGAAGCTGACAATGTTGAAATGTCACTTCAGCATTCACAATGATGGTAATGATAACTAGTGTTATGTTTTATAGTTTAAAAGTACTTCTTATAAATAAACTGTGGTACATCAAGACAATGGAATAGTAGTGCTAAAATGAAATGAGCTATGAAGTTATGAAAAGAAATGGAGGAACATTAAATCATATTTCGAGCTGAAAGAAGCCAATCTGAAAAGGCTACATACTATATGATTCCCACTACATGACATTCTGGAAAAGACAAAACTATGGAGACAATAAAAAGATTAGTGTTTTGCCAGGGTTAGGGAGTAGGAAGGGATGAATAGGTGGAACACAGAGGATTTTTAAGGCAGTGAAACTGTTCTTTTTGTAAGATACAATCATGGTGGATACACGTCAGCATACATTTATCAAAAATCCATTGAATGTACAACACAAAAGTGAACCCTTTTGGACTTTAGGTGATAATGATGTGTCCATGTATTAATAGATTCATTGATTGTAACAAATGTACCACTGAAGTGTGGGATGTTAATAGTGGCAGAGGTTGTGCGTGGGCGGGCAGGGAGTATACAGGAACTTTCTGTTCAATTTTGCTTTGAATTTAAAACTGCTCTAAAAAATAAAGTTTGCTGATTAAAAAAAGTACTTCCTGTATTAATATTAACAGCAACCATATGGTGTGATTAAAGAATATTATTTTCACTTTCACCAAATATTGATTGAATACCTACTCAATTTTCTAGGCACAGGGATTACGGTAGCTAATACTCCTTGCCCTGTGGAATTTACACAGCTCTGTTGATTTGAATACTAATAAATTTGATTTAAAAGTCAAGCTTTGTTATTTTAACCCCGTACCTTATATTATTTCTACTACTTTTCACAAGCTCCTTGTGACTGAGCCTCAGTGGGCACAATAAAGGATTAAGGATATGAGAGAAGATTAGAGTTAAGTGGTCAAACAAGGCATTCTCAATTAAAAAGCACAGAAAAAAAGGAGAACAAGGTATAAGATACTATGCCTAGACAAGGAGGAATCACTGTAAACTGATACCTAAAAAATAGTGTTTTTTTAAATATGAAATATTGCAAAGTGAAAAATTTTGCTTTAAGATATGATGGTATCTAGAAACACTCTTTTTGTAGATGAATTGCTTTCACAACTACAGAAAAAGAGTGTTTTTCGGAAGTATTTCTAATATTTCCATGGTAGATTTGACCAATATGTGCTCATTTACAGCTTGGCTGTACAGTGGATCTTTTTTCTTTTGAAAATATGTCTTTTTTAATAGACTGTCTGGAAGAAGTTTAAAGGGAATGTGTTGATACTCAACTCTATTATAGCAAACTTTAGATGTGTTTAAAGTTCCTTTGTCAAAATCGGTCTAGATCTCACCAAGGTTGTTTTGAAGTTGAGAAATTCATTTCATTGACATCATTCCTTTATCATTAGGATCTGCCCCTGCTTTGGCTAAATTAAATATTTTTCAAAACCACAATTTAATTATTTTTGAATCCTCCATTAAAGAAACCCCACCTTAAAAGTTGGAATTAAGTCCAGATTAATTATAATAAAAAGAACCCTTGGCATTTCTTTAGGGTTCCACCCTAGGGTTTTCCAGTTTTATCACATTATAAAATAAAGTCAATTTCTGTGCTTATAACTAAGTAACATTGACTTCTAATGTTAGATGGTGGAAAGCATAGCATGTGAGCTTTGGAGTCAGAGCAATTTGAGTTTGAATCCCGACTCTACATTACCTTAAGCAAATTTCTACGTTTCACTGTAAATTCTGTAGTTTCTCGATAAAATTGGAAAAGCACTTAACTGCTGACTGGGAGAATTACGTGAGCCCATCTGTATAAAACACCTTCTTTTGAAGAGGGCATTTATTAGGACAGTTTCTTATTTATTACTGCATAAAACCCAGGGTAGAGTTAGTATTATTTGGTTTCTTTTGACAATACAGAGATGTTTTTGGTTGTTTATATTTTAACTTCTTAATGTTTTCCCTGTAATAATATTTTTTATCATCTCCTCATGCAGGAGTTGCTTAGGGAACTGACTTCCTCAAAGATCTCACAGAGCACTCCTTGATTCATAGACTTGGTCTTTGAACTTGGCTGAATTTGATTTCTGCCTCCTATAGAAAAAAGTTTTCTAGAAAGACTCCTAATCATGGAGGCAGAGGCAGGAGGGAGGAAAAAATTGATGAGGTTTAAACAGCATCCTCTCACCAGACTACTTTTTCTCTCTCCTGATGTTAGTCATCAGTGTTCCATGTTTCTATTTTCATTCCATATTGTACTGACTGCCCATGGCTTGCAGTGCAATGGCAGAACAATTAGTGTTGGGTTTATGGTTATTATTGTTCTTTTATAAAATCCTGCTCTTCTGGCATCTTGCCAAAGGTACTTATGATTTCACTGCAATAACAGACACTTGATTGCTTCAGAAGTCTTACGAGCTCTGACAATTAAGTTCGTGAACTTATTGCAACGATGTTGCTAACCTTTTTTGGTATCAGAGGGATTATTCGTTATGAATTTGTACCAACTGAACAGTTAACCAAGTTTACTATTTGGAAGTGCTGAAAGGCTGCATGAAAAAGTTAGACGACCTGAAATTTTTGCCAAGTCATGTCTCTTACATCACGACAATGTACCAGCTCATACCACACTGTCTGTGAGGGAGCTTTTAGCTAGAAAACAAATAACTGTATTGGAACACCCTCCCTACTCACCTGATCTGGCCTCCAATGACTTCTTCTTTACCCAAAGATGAAGGAAATATTGAAAGGAAGACATTTTTATGACATTCAGGATATCAAGGGCAATACAACGGCAGCTCTGATGGCCTTTCCAGAAAAAGAGTTCCAAAATTGCTTTGAAGGGTGGACTAGGCACTGACATCGGTGCATCGCTTCCCAAGGGAAGTGCTTCAAAGGTAGCCATAGTGATACTCAACAATGAGGTATGTAGCACTTTTTCTAGGATGGGTTTGTGAACTTAATTTTCACCCCTCTGTAGAAGCACATTACATGTATATCCTTCTCTTATTCCTCTTTCTGAGATGCAGTGGAGTATGCAAAAGGTTTAAATGGCTTTGACTTTCTCTAATAGAAGTAAGAGTTCTAATACCCCTCCCAGATGAGGAATAATCTGAAAGTTCAGAATATTTCAGCAGAGAGAACAGAGCCCAAGTGTTCTGAAAACTAAATGCTCCCTCTCCTCTTCTGCTTTCCCTCATGTATTTATAATATATATATAATACATCTATACATATGTATATCTAATATCTATCTATTATCTATCTATCTATCTATCTATCTATCTATCTATCTATCTATCTATTTATCAATTTCTTTATCACAAAAGATATTTTTCCTAAAGTACCCTGCTTAGGTAAAGAAAATAGATAATGACATAATATGAAGTTGAAGGTATTTTTTAAATTATGTGACTAAATTTTAGACTGTAGTGATTGACTCCTTACAGTAAAAGAGCTAGGTGTTAACTGATCCCATATTTAGTTTCCTAGTTTTTTTTTTCTTCATTGTCCAAGCACTTAATATCCATCTGTTTCAGTAATGATATTTCTCAAAGTATTTTTTACATTAATTCTATATTTTAAACTACCACCAGGACTTTGTCAGTCCTGAGTTTTTTATTTTGGGTTTTCTTCTGAGATATATTTGTTAAGTAAGGCTTGTGGGCTGTATGTTTTTCAAATTCTTTTATATTTGAGAATGCTTGCCTATTTATTGCCTTTATACTTGAAAGCCATTTAAACTAAGCACAATATTCTTGGGTCACACTTTTCTTTCCTTCAGAATTTTATAAATATTGCTCAATTGTCTCCTGGAATAATGTACTGCTAGAAAAGCTGAAATCAACCAGGTTTTATTCTCCTTTTTAAAGTCTGGATACTTGCAGAATTTCCCCCTTATTCCTTCTTAAAATACAAAATCTTAGTTGACACACACATATATTTTTATATATCAGTGTTGTAATTTCTGGACCACATTGTATTTATTTTCCAAAGGCAAATTTAATTTTTTTCTTCATTCTCCAAATATTTATTACATCATTTAATAAAAATTCGATTCCATTTATTGGACTTTTTACTTTGTGGATAACAATGATCCTTAACTGAGTCATCTTTGCTTTTCTCATTCATTAATTTCTTTTTAAATGCTGTTATCTGTTTTTTCCTGTGCATCCTCTGTGACTATTTCAAGCTTTTCCTTTGTGACAATAATTAGCTTTCCAGTGATGCCTATTGAATTGATTGCTCTTTGAAATTTATTAGTTAAAAAAAATTTGTTTTTACCCTTAATATTTTATGATTGAATTTTCTTTTCTAGTCACTCTAATGTTTTATCATTTGTCTTTAAGCTTTTTATTATATTGATTTTATGTTTTTATTAAATTATATGACATTTTCTTCTCTACTTGAGTCATTTTCTTCTTGTCCACATCCGTGGTTTTTTTTATATAATCTCTCTCTTCATCCCTCATTCCATCACTCCCTTCATCCTTCCCTCCCTCTCCCCTTCATTCCTTTATTTTTTGTAATTCTTCTGTTATTTCTTAGGATTTTGTTCATACTTGAGCGGCTTTGTCTAGATAGTCAATTTGCTGTTATTAGAGTGGGTGACTTTTTTACTTTCTTCCAACATTATTTGTGGTCTCCAAACTACAGGCTCTTTGGGAGAGTGAAGGAAAACAGAAGAGGAGAGGGAGCATTTAATCATTTTCAGAACAGTTAGGCTTTGTTCTCTCTGCTGAAATATTCTGAACTTTCAGATTATTCCTCATCTGGGAGGAGTATTAGAACTCTTACTTCTATTAGAGAAAGTCAAAGGTATTGTAACCTTTTGTACATTCTACTGCATGCCAGGAAGAGGAACAAGAGAAGGATATACATGTAATGTGCTTCTATTTAGATTTGGGACATTAATAAAAATTCTCATGACTCTCTTTCGGCAGTGTGGATGGTGCTAACTATGGTTGGGTTCAGTTGCTGAACGCTGCTGTAGCTTTTCTGTTTCTTTTCTTGGTAGCTGGGTTTTGAGGATATTGTATTAGGCTTTGCCTTTGTGGTAGATAGGAAAACAGCCACTGAATCTTTTCATCTCTGTAGACACACCTCTTTCCCCTGTGGCTTTGCAGCACCCCCTGTCAAGAAGGTGGCAATTATTTACCTATCCCTTGAATCTGGGCTTAGCCTTTTGCTTGTTTTGGTCAATGGGATGTTAGCAAATATGGTACAAACAGAGGGGTGAAAGCACTTGAGCTGGGAGGTCTGTTCTTTCTTGCTGTTCTTGGAATGCTATGGCCACTATGTGTAGAAGTCTAGGCTAGCCTGCCAGAGGATGAGCAACATGTTGCCTGGTTGCCCCAATATTCTGTATGAAAGCCTGCCAACTGTCAGACATGTGAGAGAAAGACCCTTGATGACACAGCCATCCGTAGACGAACCAGCTAAACATAAACTCATGAAAGAACCCAAGAGATATTGGCCAAACTGTTTCAGATTAAAAGAGTGACATAGATGATCCGCAGAATTTTTATGTTCTTGTTTTAAGACACTTATGTTTTGGAGGGTGATTTTTATGTAGCCACAGATAACTGATGCAGCATCGTTTTTATTATTGTTAGATCCAGGGAGAAAGAAATTCTAAAATGGAGGTAAGTGGCTCAGACAAGTTTGCAACACTTAATTGTTTAAGGTTGTTAATTACACTTCTGAATATTTATTACAATATAAACTCCACCAAATTTGCTTGTTAGTTATCTAGTACTCTGCAACCTACCTTCACAAAAGATAAATGCAGGAACTTCATACACTTAAAACACTGTGCTTGCCACATCTGCATTCTCTTGAGTGAAAGTCCAGGCAATCAAAAGGATTCTTCTGGCTTTTTCTTCCTAACTGAGACAGCTCTGCTTTAGAAATCTTGCGCTTCCAATTTCATATGGACAGAAAAAATATGATTAATTGAATTCAACTTCTCTATTTTTTTCTTTGCCTAAGTTTATCCTTCCCTATTTTGAATTTTATTCAGAAAGGTATTAATCATCCACCAAAGGAATTTACAATGCATTCATTTTGGTCTGTCAATATGGGAAATCTCAACACAAATCCTACAAAGGGGCCACAGAAAATAATGGCAAACAAATGCTCAGAAGCAAATAATTATTGAATGCAGCAGAATGTCACGTTTGTTTTCAGCCTCAAGGGCTTAAGATCCTTTAAATGGGCTTTGTTGAAAAAGATCTGAAGCCTTTCATGTCACAAAGCCTGGAAGGTTGATAATTTTGGCTTCTTTCCAGGCTGACCTATTCATTTGAAAGACAGACTAACTGCAGATACACTTTTAGTTGTTGGTGCTCATAGAAGAGGTTAAAGTCTAGGCAGGTGTCTCCAGCACTGACCTAAACTCTGATATTTTGCTAGGTGTGGGTAAGTTACAGGTGTATTTGCATGTTTCCACCCTACCAACTCAAGTCAAAATTCATACCTTCTCTGACTTGGGATTTGAAGTAAATATTAACAATAACAATGTGGGTTAGTGAAAAAAAGACTCCAATTTGGAATCTGAAAACTATGTTCTGGACTTGGCTTCACAGCCCGTTAGCTGGGTGGCCTTTGGCAAGTCTTTTAACTAAATTGAACCTAAGTTTTATAATCTGTAATATGAGAACAACAGCACACGATTTCTAATCAATTGTTGTGAGTCCAATGAATCAGTATTTGTGTAAGTACTTTGTAAATTATAATGCAGTATATAATAAAGTCATTATTTGCATTCCAGAATCTCTGGAGAAAGAATTCTTTGGTTTACAAGACATCCTTCCTTCTCAGTTTTCCTTCTGAGATAATCCTGAGACAATTTTTCTTCTTGTGATAGCTCCAAAATCTATGCATCTCTAGCCAAGACCTATCTATTTTCAATATTCCAGAAGCATTGATCTATTGATCACAGGTCATCTTTCCTTGGATACCACTGAGGCACCTCAACCTCAGCAAGTAAAAAATGGAGCCCATTGCTCTCCCTGTGAGTGTTTCTCCTGTTCTTTATATTGGTTAAGGGCATCACCATGTATCCAACCGCCAGAAGTGAAATCTTAGCATCATCCATGACACCTTTTTCTTCCTCGTCATCTATATCCAAAAGCACTAAGTCTTGAATTCAGATCCATCCATATCTCTGTATCCCTTTTGCCATAGTCCTGGTTTAGCCCTTCAATGTCTCACCTAGATTACGATGACAGCTTCTTGGGTGCTCTCCTTGCCTGCTGTCTCCCCTTCCTTCTTTTATTTCTCATACTGTAGCCAGTGATCTTTCAAAAATGCAATCTAATCAATTTAGCTTTTTAAAAATGCTTCTGTGACTCTTTTACTTTTATCACATATAGTTTAATATGTGAGGCCACCATGACTTGACTTTAGCCCATCTCTCCAGCCATTTCTTTCACTTCCTTTCTTCCTGCACAATATTTCCTATTCTTTTGTAGCTCTTGAACATGCCACTTTGTTTTGCCAGTGTTTTGGTTCTGCCTGGGATAACCATGTCCTACCTTTCTTTTCTTTTTTTAAAAAAGATTTTATTGGGGAATTGGGGGAGCGGAACAGTGTTGGGGAATTGGGGGAGGGGAACAGCCAAGTTGTTGTCCTTTAGACTTAGTTGTGGAGGGTGCAGCTAGCTCAGCTCCAAGTCCAGTCACATTGCTCAGCTCAAGGTGTTGAACTGGCAGCCTTGTTGTTAAGAGTGCATGCTCTCTCCCCTGAGCCACCCAGGTGGCAGCTCAGCTCAAGGTGCCAAGTTCAGTCTTTTAGTTGTGGGTGGGCGTAGCCAACTATTCAAACCAGCAGCCTTGTTGCTAGGAGCACGTGCTCTCACCAGCTGAGCCATCTTGCCACCTGTTGGCAGCTCAGTGGCAGCTCAGCTCAGAGCGCAGCATCACTGGCCCATGTTGGAATAGAATTAACGACCCTGTTGCTCAGAGCTTGCACTCTTGGGCAAGCCCTTAACCAACTGAGCCACTTTGGCCAGCCCTGTCCTACGTTTCTTACCTGAATAATTTGTCTCTCGATTCTCAGATCCAGTGCCACTTTCTCTAAGAGGCCACTTGTTACCTTTCTCCGACTTCAAATTCAGTTTGGATTGGCTACTTCATGAGTTTATTTTGCATTTTATGTCTCTATTATAGCAATAAATCTCACTGTATTGCAGTTATTAGCTTATTTCACCAGACTTAAAGGCAGAGGCTGTGCATTATTCATCAGGTCATTAGCTATCATTTCCTATCCACTGCTGGTGTGTCCAGTGGTTCTGCTAATCTGCCACAGAATAGCATGGTATTACAGCTAATATTGATGAATTTGGAATCAGACCCATATTCATTTGAATCTAATCTTTTCAATCCTCTATTTCCTCATCAATAGAACAGGAAAAATAACACGTTTTTCATAGAATAAAGTGCTATGCCCAGTAAGTGCTCAAAAACTATTATCATTATTTCCCATTTTAATTTTTATCAGCAGATAAACCTGAATATCAAACTTACTTCTATGAGTTAAGTAGATTTTTGAGACATCCATATTGATGCTTCAACATGCTCATTGATTACTTCCTGGTTCCTGGATATTTAAGATAGCCAGATAAATTGTACTGTGGATAAGTTAGGTTTTATTAGATTAAAAAATTCCTGTTCAGATCCCATGACCATTAAACATCTTATGTCAGGTCTTGGATCCCAAAGCAAAACAAATCAACACTAAGCAAAACAAACAGGCAAACAAAAAAACAAAACAATAACAACACTGAAACTTAACTTAAAGCAATAAAGGAATTTAGAGAGTAAATTAGAAATCTAAAAGCCTGGATCACATCTTCTTTAGGATACCAAGTGTCAGGATATGCTCTTCTACCTTGGCTCACAACATAGCAGCCCCTATATGAACAAGAAATAAGGATGCAGGAGGCTAAACGTATGTCAGATTTAATGCTTCCTAGTTCACCATGAAACCCAATTGTTCTTATAGCTCCTTGTTGACCTGCTTTGTTCATTCATTTGTTCATTCCACAATTATTAATTGAACACCTACTATGTGCCAGGTGCACTTTATGCACAGCAATCAATATTGCCCCAAAGTCACCATCTTGTGGCCTAAACCTGTACAGCTAACCATCATTGGCTAGCTTTTTAAATCCATTTCTGTAAGGCAACATTGTAAAATAGAAATATAATGCAAGCCATGTATGTAATTTTAAATCTTTTAGTAGCACATCAAAAAAGTAAAAATGATAAACAGGTAAAACTAATTTTAATAATAGATTTTATTTAACCAAATACATAAAGTATTGTCAATTCAATATATAGTCGATATAAAAACTATTCATGAAATATTTTATTATTTGTCAGACATAGTTTTTAAAACCCAGTGTGGATTTTATACCTACAGTACATCTAGATTTGAACTAACCACATTTTAAGTGTTTAATAGTCCCATGTAGTTAGTGGCGGCCATATTGAACAATGCAACTCTCAGGGATAGCTATCCATCCATCCTCCTACCTATTTATCAAAGCATATCTTGAACACATTTGTGTCCAGGACTCTTATAAGTGTGTTTACAATATAAAATCTCATACTATACAAATGACATATGTAGTCCTTGTTATCAAGTAGCTCCATAGTACATGAATAAACTGACCAGCACTTCAGCTACTTCAGAAATGTGACACTTATGACAACGATGATATTGTATGCACAAGGTACAAAGGGCACACAGAGAAGCACCTGGAATATGACTAGTTGTTACAGGAGGTATATTTGTGTTTAATCTGAAGAAGTGAGCAGGTGGAAAAGAAAAGGAAAAATACTGAAGAGAGGGAAGAGTGTAAACAAAGGCACAGGGGCATAAGTAAGCTTGCTAGAGCATGATGGCTTTATAATTTAACCACAAGCTAAAGAGGGGGCATCATCTCTGTGTAGTGAATGAATATAAATAGAATAATAAAATATAGTGTGGTGGTTAAGAAAAAGGACTCTGGAGGTATACTACCTGAGTTTGAATCCAAGGCTTTATACTAGTTCTGCCAGATTGAGTAAATTACTTAGCCTCACTGTGCATAATTTTTTTCACATCAAATTATAGATAATATTATTATCTCCATTACAGGGTTGTTGTGAGACTGTAATGAGCTGTTACATGAAAAATTCTTACAATGATTATCACAGTAGGGTTGATAAGTGGTAGATATTGTAATGAAAGAATTATGAGTAGTAAAGCGATACAAGATTTGCATTTCATAGATATCACAATGCCAGCGTACGGTGAAGAGTGAGTCCAATAAGGAGATTAATCAAGTTTTAGTAAGATATGATGAAGGCCTAGACCAGGGCACAGATAGTGGAAATGTTGAACATTGACAGCTTTGAAAAGTGTATAGGGGGTAAGAAGGCTTGGTAACTGAGTTGATGAGAGAGGTGATTGACACAAAAGAGACTATTGTGACTCCTAAGTGTCTGTCTTGGGTGGCTGAGTGAGTGATGGCACATTGTCACACCCTGGAAAACATAGAAAGAGTGGGTTAATCATGGGCATGGGAGTAGAGGTAGGGAATGAAGGATAGACAGGAGAAAACAGATTGAACATGGTTGATATAATTAGATATGGGGTGATTTGAGGTGATTAAGGGACACTCCAGAGTGAATGTCAAATAAGAGAGAGGTATATGGTCCTAATGCTCAGGATAAATATCTAGGCCCTGATTCTCATTTTCCAAGGAAATGTTTAAGGGTCTAGTTGGTGTTGATAATGTTGTAAATTTTGAGGACATGATAGATACCCTTTCAGAATAATCACTTAAGCCCTTTCTTGCCCTTACAAATGAAAAATGTATATATAATTTAAAACAGTTTTATATGTATACCACAAGCAAATTATATTGTTATAGACTATTTTCAAAAAAATTATACAGACCCACACAAAGCCACAACTAACCTCAAAATGAATTTTTAAAATAACACAAGTTTCAGTAATAGAAAATAAATTTATTCTATTTTACATAAAGATAAAGAGCACAGGTCATAATCTGGTAACTTCTCACACTTGTAATAACTGTAACATGTACAGGGGCAAGACATTAGACAGAAGTGGAAGTTATATCCAAGAAGTACATCTTTCTTGGTTAATTTTTTCTGTAACTAGAATACATTTTTATCATATAGTAGAGATCTCTCACCCCTCCTTCAGCTATTCATTGTTAAGTAAAAATGTACTTTTTTTTTTTATAGATTCAGACTCAAGTCATTCAGTAAATTCAGGAAATATCTATGTAAACTAATGCCAGGGAAGTGGATCCCTGGACACTGGAGCTCTGTTAGAGCCATTTATAGGGGAAAATCCCCAGACCTAAGTGAAGGGGGTTCATTTAGCAGATGTGCACCTGGCAAGCACTCAGACAGAGAAGAGAAAAGTAGTACTTTGCGACAAAGGACAGATGTAGTGTGAATTTGAGAACTAAGAAACCAATGCATAAGGATGTTGAATGAGAGGGTCTGGAGTAAGCCAGAGGAATGGAAAATGTGAAGCAAGAAGTTTGTGATAGGTTTTGTTATTGCTCCCCCAATTTACTGCCCCATTCTGTGCGAAGATTATACTTTGCTGCTTAGCAGACGTCATACTTGGCCTGTGACTTACTTTGACCAAAGAAAAGTGAGCAGAACTGATGTAGGTCCCTTTCAAGCAGAAGCTTTGAGACCCATTGTGGAGTTTCCATCTTTGTTGTCCTTCTTCCAGGTGATCAGCCAAAATCCAGATAGGAGCTGTCTGTGATGTACGTGGAATGTGAATTCAGAAGTTAATCTTTGCTGTTGAAAGCCTCCAAGATTTTGAGGTCATTTGTTACTGCAGCATAACCTAGACAAAGCTGATTAATAGAAAGTGGAAAATGAGCAAACGATGAGATAATGGGCAGGTCAAGGGTTGGTTTGAGATTAAGCTCAAGGGCAAGAAGCGTTCTTGTCCCCAGGTTTCTCCTACTGTTATCCCTGTCAGCCTGTGTGTGGATCCCCACAGTGTGGGAGTACAGCAGCGTGGCATCATAGTTATAAAAACATGGACTAGGCATCGAACAGTGGCTCCCCTTCACACTAAAGATGTGGTGTTTGGGAAATCACTTAATGTCCCTGTAACTCTGTACATCAGCTTCCTTTGTCATGAGGAAAACAAAACTTGCCTCATAGAGTTTGTTGTAAGGATTAAGGAAGGTAATGAGTATTTCACAGATAATCTGGAACAGAGTAAGCACTGAGTACATAGCAACTATAATTATTTTGGTTCCACACTATCAAATATGCTTAGAATTGAGAATTACATCGAAGGTTATTGCATAGGACAACCCATTCAAGGAAGAAATATATTTTATAAAATTACTATAACAGATACTTGCTCAGCTTTTGCTCAAGCATGGTGGTTGCATGCCTATTTTAATAATGCGTCCCCCAAAATAGAAATAGTCACACAGATTTCTAGATTGAATGCATGGCTTATTGTACACCATGACACTGACATAGACTTGCATATATTAAAGCAGGGCACTGTCCATGTAACTGCTGTAGGACAAGGCTAACTGGTAGACAACGGGAATTAGCCTCTGTAGAGTGGTGGAATAATTGGTAGTGACAGCAGACCTATCATAAAGGATGGAGAAAGATTTTTAAAATAGGAAAATGTGAATTTTAGTATAAATGTGTGTGGTAAGTTAAATAACTTACCCTTCACCCCCCCTAAAAAAAGACGTTCACACCCTAACCTCCAGAACCTGTGAATACATTAAGTTACTTGGCAAAGGAAATTAAGGATGCAGATGGAATTAATTTTGCTAATCAAATGATTTTGAGTTGAAGAGGTCATCTTGGATTACCTGGGTGGGCTCAATCTAAACTAGGTAAACTAGATAAGACAAAGAAATGAATTCTCCCCTAGAGCGTCCAGAAGGAACACAACCCTGCTGACACTTTAATTGTAACCCCTGAAACCTTTTTAACAAATGGTGCTGAAAAAATTAGATATCTAAATGCAAAACAAAACAAAACAAACAAGACCCTAAATGTTGATCCTTAATTAACTTAAAGTGAATCATAACTATAAATGTAAAATCTGAAACTCTAAATCTTCCAGCAGAACACAGAGGATAAAATGTTCGTGACTTTGAGTTAGGGAAAGATTTCTTAGATACAACATAAGACATAATCCATAAAAGAAAAAAAAAGATAATATTAGACGTTATCAAAACTTAAAACTTCTCTTTTAAAGAATCTGTTAAGAGAACGAAAAGATAATTAACATCCTGTGAGCAAAATATTTGCAAACATTATATCTGATGGTCTTCTACCCAGAATGTGTAAAGAACTCTGAAAATGTAATAATTATAAAACAAACAACCCAATAAAATCTGTGTAAAATTTTTGAAGAGACATGTCACCAAAGAAAATAGATTGATGAAAAGTAAGCCCATGAAATGATGCCCACTAGAAAAATTTAAATTGAAACACAATGTGATATTACTGCTCACCTATTAGAATGGCTCAAATTAGATGACTGATCATACCAAGTGTTGGCAAGGATGTGTGGGAACTGGAACCTCCATGCACAGTTGGCAGGAATGCTAATGGTAAAATCACTTTGCAAAGTGATTTGGCAATGTCCTCAAAAGCTAAATCCCTAGCTACAAGGCGATCTACTCATTATCTTCCTAGATATTTACCTTCGAGACAACAGAAAGTGTAAGTCAGTACAGAATTTAACATGAATGCTCGTAGCAGCTTTATGTGTAATAGCGAACAGCTAGAAAAAAACAAAGTCCAGTGACAAAGGACTGCATCAACACAGTGTGTTAGTCCATACAATGAAATACTGCCCAGCAACAAAGTGGAGTGAATTATTGGTACACATACAACATGGTGAATCTCCAGATAATTATACCGAGGGAAGTAAGCCAGACA